>NW_026652281.1:10720886-10803002 GCF_009828535.3 Hylobates moloch
TCTTTTTTGGTTCCATATGAACTTTAAAGTAGTTTTTTCCAATTCTGTGAAGAAAGTCATTGGTAGCTTGATGGGGATGGCATTGAATCTATAAATTACCTTGGGCAGTATGGCCATTTTCACGATATTGATTCTTCCAACCCATGAGCGTGGAATGTTCTTCCATTTGTTTGTATCCTCTTTTATTTCATTGAGCAGTGGTTTGTAGTTCTCCTTGAAGAGGTCCTTCACATCCCTTGTAAGTTGGATTCCTAGGTATTTTATTCTCTTTGAAGTAATTGTGAATGGGAGTTCACTCATGATTTGGCTCTCTGTATCTTCTGTTTTTTGTTTTCTTCTAATTATGCGTGTATGTCATCATGGTTAAGTGGATGAACTTTTATGGGAGACAAAACTGTAGTGGACCCCAGCTCTGCCTCTGATCGACTGCTCCTGGTCTTCTATCCTAAATATTTGAACGAAGAATGGTACCTACCTTATTTGGTAATGGAGATAAATGAGATTGCATACATGAAGCACTTAGCTCAATAAATGATAACTGCTGTTTAAAATGTTCCACAACTCATTTTCTTCCCAGGAAATCTGGGAAAGGAAAAAGAAGTAATATATATGTTTAAGTAACCAAAACAAATGAAAAGTACATCTTTCCCTGCATTTTCCTGTAGCTTGTTTAGCAGCTCTGCAGAAATCTCTGAACAGTGAGACCTCCTCAGGGAGAAACTTTTCTCAGTGACTCTAACCGTAGACAAGGCCCAAGAAAGGAAAAGGTGACATCTCCCTTTTGACCTTTGGCAAATGCAAAGGGTTACATTATGTACTTCATGATACATTTTTTACTCAACACACTAAACATAACAACAAATGACCTAACAATAAAAAACATGCCTATTATTTTTACCATTATTACCATTTTTTTATGTGAAAGGGCAATTCATGCTTATTGTTGAAATCTGGAAAATACAGAAACGCACAAAGAGTAGACTGTCACCTCTTCCACTTCCCTGAACTGGTCATGATTGATGTTTTGGTTTACGTGGATAAGTCAAGTTGGCATCTGTTTGGCAAACTTGTTTTTCACCTCGTTGTAAACTGTAAATATTTTCCTATGCTGTTAAATAATCTAAAACATATAAAAATGCCCCCTCATGAAATAAAAACACTGTGTCTCTGAGGGCCACATGGTTTCTGTCGTTTGCAAGGCAGTATTCTGTTGGTAATAGAGAGTGACTGAAAAATCCACTTGTCCTTGTCCCCAACCATGCCTAGAGAGACACGTGCATTCTCAGGATTGATGAGACAGGAGGAAGGAACTCAGGTGTCCCAGGCTCTCTAATATTATAGCTAATTGAGAAGCTTTAGGGAGAGAAGTGACATGGAAGTCATAAGCTCTTTCTCTCTGCTGGTTAGCTGAGTAGTCACACAGCAAAGACACACACACACACACAAACACACACACACACACCCACTTATACATACCAAAATCTTAGTTGAAATCTTTGGATGATGGGATGATGGACAATTATTATTTTCTTCTTTTCGATCATCCACATTGAAAAAAATATCTCTAATGAGCAATTAAATGAAAGATAAGAAAGGTTGTGAGTTTCTTTTACACTCTAAAAATCTACTACAGTCTACATTTTGGGATAAGGAAATCATATGGCCTCTAGAGCACACCTGAGTCATTTTCTGTCTCATACTGTGGGAGGCAGCTGTGGATAATGTTAGTCCTGATTTCCAATTGCGATGGCATTTCAGGTCCTGATGAAAGATACCATGACCTTCTTGGGGTGCCTTGATCACTCTGGGGTGCCTGTCCCATCACAAAATATTAAGCTTAATCCTCGTTTGAGGAGCACAGAGAGTGGGGTGTAAACTAACTGATTCTGTAACATGTCTTCCTAGAGTACCCTTACCCCTGTCTCTTACTTCTGGGGGAAGTACATATAAATGCATATGTACACATATATAATTTATTGGATGGCTGACTCATCAAGTATATTGGTTTTCATAGCTCCACTATTGTCAGCATATTTCAGATTGGATTTGCTACTGACATGGTTGAATGAAAAAATACTGACATTTTTCAATATTGCTCTTGACACTTTTAGTATTATTATTAGTCGTTTCATTCCTTGTAGTATCATTGTCCAAATGGGATCGTGCTCAAAAAAAAAAAACCCAAGTGGTACTCAGTTCTAAGGAGGTACCTGGCTTTGGGCTGCTGCTCTTTTACATCTCCCATGAAGCTGGGAGGGCAGCCATGTCAAACAATGGTGCAAATTCTTTTACATTTCCCCTGAAACTAGGAGGGCAGCCATGTCAAACTATGGTGGAAATTGCAGGTAACACCTGTTGCACGGAAAATACCTGCAGAGCTAATTTGGAAATTATTTGAGGGAGAGATTTTTTTCTTGGAGAGAACGTTCCCTTTCAACCTTATCCTAATGAGGAAGATGAATCAACATTTGTGATTCTGAGTAGGTTTTTTCTTCAACAGCAATGACCACCACCTCTATTCATCTTCAGTGAGTCCCTACGAGGTTACATTTACCCAAATTTCTTATAAGCCCTTATACACGCACCAAACACATAGGCTCCAAGGGTGTGTGTGTGTATGTGTGTGTGTGTTTGTGTGTGTGTGTAAAAACATGGCTTTGTAGGAAGAAATAAACAAATGTATTTAATGCTTCTATGCTACAAAGGACCCGCATGTGTTTGCATATAAATAGGGTTGTTACATATTCAAGGTTTAATTTTTAGCAAAATGTCCCAAAAAGAAGAGGAGACTCCAGGAATAGACCACTTCATTGAGAGGCAGAACTTGAGTTCTATCCTTGTAAAGGGCTGTTTCTAGGGTGTGAAGAACGGGTAGGCACACTCAGGTCATGTTGCAGAAGACACTTGCTCAGCTCGAGATGACTTCTGTCATCTGTTAGCTTACAGTTGTAAAGAACGGCTTTCTCTAGTTGGGCCAACTTAGTAGCTCATCCTTCTCCCATACCCTGAGCATGGTTTAAAGTTGAGAGTTCTGGAGTAATCTATGCTCATTCAGCAAACCAATGTGGTGAGCATTTCTTGAATGTAACGGGATCCCACTGGATTATGTGGACCCGAGGCCCTAATTCCTTGGACCTGTTAAGAAGGAGACATGTTTATCTCTTGCCAGGTTCTTTACAAAACAGAATGGGCCTATTTCTATCCATAAAACACTGCTCCAACAATTTGTCCCTGGAGATAAATGGCCTTTTCCATAGAGGCTTTAAATAGGGGGCATAATGGGAGTGAGTGGAATGGAGTGGAATAATTAGATCGCTCCCCATAAATCCTGTGGGGAAGTTTTCTGCACAGGATGCTTTCCAGGACTGTATGTTAGCAGGCAGGCTCTGTGCGGGGTGGATGCAGCTGTGCACCATGCTGAGATAGTAGGCAAGCAAATTGCAGATGATAGAGACATGGGCAGCATTTAACTCCCTGTTTTCCCTGTAGAATTTGTCTCATTCACCAAAGGAATGTCCACATTAGTTTGTTTTTATTTATTTATAAATATTTATTTATAATGAGAGAGTCTTGCTGTGTCACCCAGGCTGAAGTGCAGTGGCAGGATCTTGGCTCACTGCAACCTCCGTCTCCTGGGTTCAAGCAATTCTCCTGTCTCAGTCTCCCAAATAGCTGAGATTACAGGAATGCGCCACCACACCCAACTAACTTTTGTATTTTTATCAGAGACAGAGTTTCACCATGTTGGCTGGTCTCAACCTCCTAACCTCAGGCAATCCGCCCGCCTTGGTCCCCCAAAGTGTTGGGATTACAGGCATGAGCCACCATGCCTAGCCTTAATTTGTTTTTATTGCTAAAAATATGGACATTTTCAGGGCTAATATTTGCTCGCTTGATTCAAAATCAGTTTTTTAATGTAAATATATCTGACATATCTTGGTTATGACAGGTGGGAATAAAAACTGCCCCATTAAGATGGGAGAAAAAACAAGTTATTTACTGGTAAATTTGGAAGATGTCTTCTTGAGATATGTTGGCTGGAAGACTAGAGGAGTTGAAGGTGTCTCATCCTTGCCATTTGTGTATTTCTCAATCTCCAAACCCGAGATAATGTAGCATCCACTATATGTGTGTACTAGTCTACTGGGTTTAGACTAGGGCTGGGGACATGTTTCAGTTCATTTTTTATTCAGAGCACCTAATAATTCATGGCACAAAATAAATCAAAGAGCATCATTTTTAAAGGGGTGTTTATTTATTTATTTATTTATTTACCCCAAAGGGAAACTCTCTGGAGCTATTAACATATACTAAGCTTTCTTCTGAAATTAGCTTGGAGTACACCATGGCTTCACTTTAAGGATGCTGATAACCTAGGTATGATGATCTAGGAAATGTTGGTGAGTTAACCTTTAAGAGGAATAGGTGACATGGGAAATGGACAAACAGTGGAGGGAATTCTTTCTTTCTTTCTTTTTTTTTTTTTTTTTAAGGACGGAGTTTCGCTCTTCTTGGCCAGGCTGGAGTGCAATGGCGCGATCTTGGCTCACAGCAACCACCACCTCCCGGGTCCAAGTGATTCTCCTGCCTCAGCCTCCAGCGTAGCTAGGATTACAGGCATGTGCCACCATGCCTGGCTAATTTTGTATTTTTAGTAGAGATGGAATTTCTCCATGTTGGTCAGGCTGGTCTCGAACTCCCGACCTCAGGTGATCCACCTGCTTTGGCCTCCCAAAGTGCTGGGATTACAGGCGTGAGGAGTGGTGGGAATTCTTTCAGACCACAGCTATGGGGTAAAAATGGGGTCATATTTTCCAGAGACATTGTCATGAATGTGATCGGCCTCTCCACGTCACCGTGCTGAATCGACCAAACTCAGAGGATCAGCTTATGGGGAGGCAGATGTTTGAAAGAACAGGTGTGTAGGGATCTGGCCAATCCTAAATTTATTTCCAAGCTTGACTGTTGAATCCAAGAGCATTTTCCTTTAGGGGAAATGGGCTTCATGATTCCTGTAATTAGTAGGAAGGCATAATTCTTTGATATCACTTAAAGATTAGTGAGTATACTGGGAGTTCTTCCTTTTCTTCTTCTAGTTTCATTTATTCTCTATGCTACCAGCTAGGTTGGATGGAATGGTGTCTTTGACAAGTAATCAAGACCAATACTGGTAAACCCCTGAGGAAGGCACAGCTGGTTTCAGATTTCTGGTAGCCTTCTCTTATGACAGACTTCCTTTGACTCTGCAGGGGCCTCTCTCTTCACTGTCCTTTCACCCTGATGCCGCACCATTTATTTCTACATCTACTCTGTCCTAGGGAACAACGGCACTGAGGGCTTATGGGCTTGGGCTCTGGGTCCACACTGATAATGAAGTTCAGCCTCTCCATGGTCAATGACTTGCTGTCTTGCCTTTAGCAATCGCTTAATCTCTTAGAGTCTCAATGTATTTATCCCTAAAATGCGAACAAACCGTAGAAATGAAATCTCAGGGTTCCTATAACAATTAAATGAGATATGCATGGAACACTTTTCTCTGTTTAGGAGCTGGCCAGTTGTACAATCTCAAAACATTTTGGCTATCCTAATTATGGTGAGTTATTATGAATTAATGCCATTATTATTATTGATAACAATCCAATAAACTAATTTTAATAGCAAGGTAGGTATTTTAGTATTTTCAGTCTGCATTCAGTGTGTTTAATACACATATATATCTTCTTAAGATGTCCAGACTTTAAGAAAGGAACACCTGTTTTATTCTCAGGGCCTGTCAAAGGCAGTCTCCAATAAATATGGGCTGAATGAATCAAAGAGAATAGCAGTGATGTTCTCTTGGTGCTCTTCAATTCGCCCTCAAGATAGCTACTTAATTCACTTGCGACCGACCTATCCAGAAATCCTTCCTGCAAGAAAAAGTTTGAGATAAAGAATATAGCAAATCGGTTATTTTCCTGTTCCCCAGTCTCCTAATAAAACCGATCTTTCCCAGTTTCTTTTCTAGCTATTCTGTTTTTATTACATAAAATCCATAGGTGATTGCCAATAAGTAGAGTATGAATACTTAATGAAGGTGGAATGAATTATAAATGGCATGGAATTTATCTACATTGCTTCCTTGCTGATGGCAGAATGGTCCTTTATCTTCTATCAAGATGTATAGGAGTCAGTAGGTGAGAAAGTATCCTGGTTGATAAATTTAAAAATTGTTGCCGGATGCCATCTTAGGTTACATGGAACCCAGTATCATGTGGCAGAGAGGGAGGAGTTTGACCAGGAAGCACAGTGAATATGATACTGGCAGGGGAGAGATGGGATTCGTCCCTAAGGACACCATTACTGCTAGAGTAGAGACCTCAGAATAGAGGCAGATAAAGGCTTGGGTAGGAGTTGTAGTTACCACTTACTCACTGTGATTGAGTACCAGTTAAGTGGAGGTCTGAAAAGCATTTCCAGTACTTTGATTTCAAGGAGAAGCTATTGGATGACATTACCTAAAGAAGGGACTTCTATGTTGTTTTTCCATCCCAAAGCCATCTTTCAACAGCTAGCTCCATAAATACAGTGAACTCTCATTAGGAAAAGTAACAGATAAACCTCCACATCGCAAAGGCTTAATGCAAAATTTATTCCTTGCTCACATAACAGGCAGCTCTCCTGAGTGGCTCTCCTCCAAGTGTTGATCCAGGGGCACAGGTTCTTTCATCTCTTGGCTCTGTAGTCTTCGTTCTGTTCCCAGGTGCACTCAAGAGGTAATCCCCCTTTCAGCCAACTGGAGGAGGTGTGAGCAGGGAGGGTTTTATGGACCAGGTCCGGAAGTGGAGTACTTCCACTCTGCCCACATCTCTTTGACGAGGACTCAGTTGCATGGCCATGCTGACTCCAAAGAAGCAGAGAAATGGAATCTAGGTGCCCAAATAGAAGCAATAGCAAGTCTGATGCATGGTCAACTGTGTCTGCCACATTTTTCAAATCGCCAAGAAAATACATGCCCTGAGAAAATGAGAGGGTACATTTTACTGAACAAAAAGTCATCTTATAGAGTGTTTGCAAACTCTTTTTAAAAAAATCCTTCTAGAGTATTGTGTTTGCATGCACACAGTGGAAATGCCAGTTATAAATTGTCTTAATTCCTAAGAACTTCCTTAGTAACAGTTTATCAGTTTTTTCATCATAAGATAGATTTATTTAAATTGCATATGTAGTTAAGGCACAAAATAAATAGGCACATCATTATTAAAAATTTATACAGCACAGCAATGGATGAAGAAGATACTTAGAGTTGCTCATAATTTAACCTATTTTTTTTTTTTTTTTGAGACGGAGTCTCGCTCTGTCGCCCAGGCTGGAGTGCAGTGGCGCAATCTCGGCTGACTGCAAGCTCTGCCTCCCGGGTTCACGCCATTCTCCTGCCTCAGCCTCTCCGAGTAGCTGGGACTACAGGCGCCCGCCACCACGCCCGGCTAATTTTTTTTTTGTATTTTTAGTAGAGACGGGGTTTCACCGTGGTCTCGATCTCCTGACCTCGTGATCCGCCCGCCTCGGCCTCCCAAAGTGCTGGGATTACAAGCGTGAGCCACCGCGCCCGGCCAATTTAACCTATGTTAATAGCTTGTTTTGTATACATCCGGTGTCCTTTTTCTCCACATAAAATTATCTACTCTCTCAGGGGTCAGCAATTTCTTTTCTGTAAAGGATGAAAGAGTAAATATTTTAGGCTTTGCAGGCCACGCTGTCTCTATTGCAATCTCTCAGTTCTGTCATTGTAGCACAAAAGCAGTGAGAGACCATATGTAAACAAATGAATGTGGCTGAGTTCCAATAAAACTTTATTTACAAAAATAGGCGAGGGTTGGGATTTGACCCACAGGTCACCCTTTGTCCACTCCTGCAGAATACGATGGATACAAAGTAATGCATTCAAAGCACTAAGAGGCTCTGCACACATGTAGTGCTCAGTAAATATAAATTTGCTCTACCTAGTTTGAAATGAATATAGTTGTGTGGCTTCTAAGCATTTAAAACTTTATAGATACATGTTTAGTTAGGCATAGCAAAAGTCTAAAAGCATAGACCTTGAACTCTGAAAGAAGCTTTAGAAGCCTTGGGGAAGGGGAATATTTTTCCTTTTTGCTTTATTTCCTCCTATGTTGTTTGGGTATTTTTTTTTCAATGAGCATATTTTACTATTGCAATAAAAAAAATTTTTTAATGTATGTACTTCAAGCTTTTTGCTGACTCAGAAAAGAATGTTTCATTTTAATCCTGAACATGTAACTCATTTGCATTTTTCAATAACCAGTTGCAGTTATGTTTCAGGATTGTAGCTTGAACCGCAAAATAACATTGAAAGAGCTTAGGCATAGCCAGAAATGCTTCAAGGAAGGCAAGGTCACGACTTCCTCTTTTGAACAATTTAGCTGACAGAGACGTTGGTAAACGGGAAGGGAAGTGGTCTTTGAGGAGCTTGGGTCCCTTTGTGGTCTTGGGTCCCTTTGTATAGCCCTCTGCTGTCAACCTTTTACCATTGTATTGTGATCCTATTAGCCTCCTGTGGACAGGCAGGGCGCATCTGCTGGCAGACATGGGCACTTATAAATGCCTACCCCATAACTACATGAATTAGCTAACCCTTTTCCGGTTAGCACAATGCCTAGCATAGACTAAACAACTACATGTTCGTTTCAATGGGATGGGCCCAGCAAACTGAAGGGGGTGAGTAGCATTTTCTTTACTGGCAAAGTTGCCTTATTCCTTTCAGGTTTCTGGGGATGTGGCTTGCCCTACTGTAATTACAATAAAAAGACGCATTTTATGAGACTTCAGAAGTGTTGCTGTACAGGTGAGATTACCTTGTGTGGAGTGATATGATTAACCTAAATTAACCCTAGACATCATCCTGTGAACATTACCATGAAAAAAAGAGGCATCAGTGTCTATTCTCTGCTATGGTAATAAACACAGTTTTTCATCACATTTCCCCTTAATTTCTTCTGTGCTGCTTGGTGCTTTTCCAAAATAGAAAAAAAAATGTAAAAATGTTCAATGTGGCTGCATTTTTTTTTTCTGTTTTCAGTTTTTATCAGCTCCTGGTTTCTCTCTTAATTTCTCCATGGGCCACAATTCTGATTAGTCTCCATCTCCATCTCCATCCGAGTTGTCAGTCAAATTTCACACTTTCTTTGTAAAATAGGAATGAAACAGTCAGACAAAATAATAGCCTGATAAAAGCCACAGTTTCTCACAGAACAGCATTGTTTGAACTTCAGGACAATTGTAGGAATCACAATACAATACCTTCTTGAGGGATTGAGCGTGTTCTTCACTAGTTTGCTATCAGGTCAGGGGGTGGGGGAAAAAGCCTCGTTATTATTTGAATCAGTTTACAGCAACTCATGAATTAAAAGCTCACACCCAAAGGAGTATTTTCAGCTTAATGGAAACAATTCGTCTAACGCTTGAAATTCTTTGCAAGAGTCTACATTGCTAGGTGGACATTTCTCCAGTGCAGGTGCATTTTATGGTAGTCTGTTGATGCAAGTTAACATCCGTTAAAAAGTAGAGCAAATAAAAGGCAATTTCTGTCTAATAAAGAACAGTGTAAATGACCTAAACAATCACAATTTTATAAATTGTACTAAAGGTAAGTCTATGAGAATGCAAGCGGGTTTATTTGGTTTTAAACAGCACTTTACTGGTCACTCTGAGTGTAACTCCGTGAGATGACACGATGATTTTAGGGGGAGAGCTGATGTAAGTGAAAAGTTACACTCTCAGCATTGATTGCTTAATAATAAGGGAATGCTATGGAAAGAGGAACATGGGTTTCCCTCAGATTTTTCAGAATTGCCTAAAAGAGCAGCAATTGTTTTAGAGGCATCTGTCAATTCCAAACTATTCTGAAAGAAATTTCTACCCATGTTAAAAGAAAGCATCAAAATGTCATAAAAAGTTGGAAGCCCATAAGCTTGCATGGCCACTGCTGAAATTCTCTGGGGTGAGGAGCGGGCGAGGGGTTCAGATCTAATCTTGAACCTCTTCTAGAGTTACCTGGGGGATCTGAGTCTGTACTTTCTGGGTAAATCATAGCTTATGAGTGCCAGAAGTGAGGTTAGAATTCATCTGGTGAAACGACTGCTATTTTACACATGGAGAAACTGAATCCCAGTAAAAGGAAACAACTTCTGGGACATCACTCCATAGGTTGGTGGGAGACTCTTCCCTGGAGTCCATATCTTCCTGACCCTGCCTCTGTCCTGCTGTAGGCCGGCGTTATAGCATTCTGCCTTACACAGAGCAATTGCTTCATGAATGTTTGCTGCACGCATGCAGAAAGAGGTGATATTTTAATTTCTCTAGCATGAAGAGAGGTAGTAAGTAAAACTCAGAAAGCTGAGGAGAGAAAACTAAATAACAAGCACACCACACAGCTCTTGCGGGTGCTGTTCCAGACCACCACAATAAAGCGAATACAGTAATTAAGTGAGTCACATGATATTTTTGGTTTCTCACTGCATATAAAAGTTATGTTTATACCAGGGTTCCCCAACCTTCAGGTCACAGACCAGTACCAGTGGCCTATGGCCTCTTAGGAACTGGGCTGTCCAGCAAGAGGGCAAGTGGGCAAGTGAATGAAGCTTCAGGTGTATTTACAGCCACTCCTTGTGACTTGGCATTATCACTGCCTCCTGTCAGATCGGTGGCAGCATTAGATTCTCCTGGGAACGCAAACCCTATTGTGAAGTGCGCATACCAGGAGTCTGGGCTGCGTGCTCCTTATGAAGATCTAATGCCTGATGATCTGTCACTGTCTCCCATCACCCCCAGATGGGACTGTCTCATTAGAGGAAAACAATCTCGGGGTTCCCACTGTTCTATGTTATCGTGAGTTGTATAATTATTTCCTTATATATTACAATGTAATCATAATGGAAATAAAGTGCACAATAAATGTCATGTGCTTGAATCATCCCCAAACCATCCCCGCCTCCCCCCAAGGTCTGGGAAAATATTATCTTCCATGAAACCAGTCCCTGGTGCCAAAAAGTTTGGGGAATGCTGGTTTATAGTATATTGTATAAAGTCTGTAGTAGCATTGTGTTTTTTTAAAAAAAACGTATGTAACTTAATTTAAAATGCTTCAGGCCAGGCACAGTGGCTCACGCCTGTAATCCCAGCACTTTGGGAGGCTGAGGCATGTGGATCACAAGGTCTGGAGTTTGAGACCAGCCTGGACAACATAGTGAAACCCTGTCTGTACTAAAAATACAAAAAATTAGCTGGGCGTGGTGGCAGGCACCTGTAATCCCAGCTACTCGGGAGGCTGAGACAGGATAATCGCCTGGACCTGGGAGGCAGAGGCTGCAGTGAGCCTAGGTCACGCCACTGTACTCCAGCCCAGGTGACTGTGCAAGACTCCACCTCAAAAACAAAAACGAAAACAAAACAAAACAAAAACGCTTCATTGCTAAAAAATGCTAGCATTCATCTGAGCCTTCAGAAAGTCACAATCTTTTTGGGGATGGAGGGTCTTGCCTCTCTGCTGATGGCTTCTGACTTATCACAGTGATGGTTGCTGTAGGTTGGAATGGCTGCAGCAATTTCTAACAATAAGACAACAATGAAGTTTGCTGCATTCATTGGCTCGCTCTTTCACGAACAATTTCTCTGTGGCATGTGACACTATTTGATAGCATTTTACCCACAGCAGAATTCCTTTCAAAACTGGAATCAAACCTCTCAAACGCTGCTGCTGCTTTATCAACTAAGTGTATGGAATATTCTAAATTTTTTGTTATCATAGCATCAGGAGTCAATTCTATCTCAAGAAGACACTTTCTTTTTTCATCTGTAAGCATCAACATCTCATCATTCAGGTTTTATTATGAGACTGCAGCAAGTCAATCACCTCTTCAGGCTCCGTTTCTTTTCTTTTTCTTTTATTTTCTTTTTTTTCAGATGGAATCTCGCTCTGTCTCCTAGAGTACAGTGGCATGATCTCAGCTAACTACAACCTCCTCCACCTCCTGGGTTCAAGCCATTCTGCTGCCTCAGCCTCCCGCAGGCTCCATTTGTAATTCCAGTTCTCTTGCTAATTCCATCACATCTGCAGTTAAAGTCTGGAACCCTTCAGTCGTTCATGAGAATTAGAATCAACTTCTTCCAAACTCCTATTAATGTTTATATTTTGATCTCCCTCCATGAATCACAAACATTTCTAATGGCATCTAGAATGGTGAATCCTTTCCAGAAGGTTTTCAATTTACTTTGCCCAGATCCACCAGAGGAATCACTACTTATAGCAGCTATTGCCTTTTGAAATGTATTTCTTAAACAAAAAGACTTAAAATTCAAAATTATTCCTTGGTCCGTGGACTGCAGACTGAATATTCTGTAGCAGGCATGAAAACAACATCCATCACCTTGTACATCTCCATCAGAGCTCTTGAGGTGCAATGACCAGGTGCATTGCTTTAATGAACAGTAATATTTTGAAAGGAATGTTTTTTTTTTTTTGAGCAGTAGGTCTTAACAGTGGGATTAAAATATCCAGCAAACCATGTTGTAATCAGATGTGCTGTCATCCAGACCATGTTGCTCCACTTATAGCACCTAGGCAAAATAGATTTAGCATCATTCTTAAGGACCCTAGGTTTTTCACAGTAGTTAGTGAGCTTTGGCTTCAACTTAAAGTCACCAGCTGTATTAACCCCAACAGTCTCCCCAAAGACACCCATGTTGTCACTTTGTGTGTCTCCATGAAATATTTTTTGCTCACGTATGTAGTGATAACACTGCATACATCATTTTGAATATACCCAGTTTATAATATTGAACATTTATCTATATTAGCAAAAACTCTTGTGAAACCAATGTTGATTTCTTTTACTTTTTCTTCTGTTTTTTCTTTTTTTTTTAATTTTTCTTGACACAGTGTCTCACTCTGTCACCCAGGCTGGAGTGCAGTGGCACGATCATAGCTCACTGCAACCTTGCAACCTCAAACTCCTTGGCTCAAGTGATCCTCCTGACTTGCCTCCTGAGTAGCTGGGACTACAGGTGCTGAGGTGCTCACCACCATGCTTGGCTAATTTTTTTTTTTTTAGAGATGGGTGTCTCACTATGCTGCCCAGGCTGGTCTTGAACTTCTGGGTTCTAGTGATCCTCCCACCTTGGTCTCCCAAAGCACTGAGAGTGCAGACATGAGCCACCGTGCCCGGCCTGATTTCTTAAATGTAGCATTCAGAGGAATTGAGATGTGCCTTCAATCCCTTTAGCCCATAATAGGGCTTTAGCTTTTGTAAAGCATTTTCAGACCTTTATCTTCTTAGTGATCATAACACTATAAGTTATACATGGGGTGATTATGTAATTTATCACCCAAACAGGGTCACTTCTAGAGGTGAAAGTTTGCTATTAATACTCACACTAGGACAACAGGTGTAACCTGGGGCTGTCCTAGGCAAACAGAGATGCAGACACCCCAGTTAGGCAAGGCAGGGGCAATCTCAGGTTACTAAAGAAGAAGCACAGAGGACAAGCGACTGTTCAAAAACACATATTGGTAACTGGCAGTACTGATCTTAGAACCCAAGATTTCAGGTTCCTCATCTAGTGTTCTATGAACCATACCCAGTGCCTCTCCTAGAGGATCTGCATAGCTTAGGAAATATCCTAGAGAGACATATCCCCTTCCATTGATGAAACTGAGATAAAATAACAGCTCCTTTCCTTCGTCCTTTCCCCTCTGCCCATCCCTGTTTTCCGTCTCTCTCTTTTTTTTTCTCTCTCTCTGTCTCTCTTTTCTTTCTTTCAATTTCTCATTGACCCCTAAGCCAGGTTACTGACACTTCATAAGAGGTCATTGCCCGAAGAAAGGCTTGCTATGAGAGATTAAGTCCCCTTTAATAAGAGTCAGTGTCTGATATATTGTTCTTATTAAGGATGGTCTGCTCCAAAGGATGGTCATGTATGCATGCATTAGTGTCTTATCAGGCTAAAAGCTGGTTTGAAATAACATCTATAATACACCACAATCAAAACATTTAGGAGCAATCATAATAATAAAAGGGCCTCCAGGAAATGGAATATTTCAAAACTACCTCCTGGATGAGACAGGGATGAGGGAGCATCTGATGCAAACTGGTCCTTTGCTGTCAATCAGTCGACAAAGTGTATTCTCTACTCTTTCCCCTCATCCTTCCCTGACCCCATGGAGGATATTTAGCTTTGAAATCCATCAAGGGTCTGTGAGTGGCCCTGGCCAGTGGAGTGCAGTGGACAAGGGGCACCTGAGCATGGGGGGTTAGCGCCTGAGCTCTGGACTTACAGCCTTCTAAGGGTTTTGAATCCCATCTGAGCCAACTACTTGCTGTGTGTCTTCCATATGTTACATCTCTGAAGACTGGGTCTCCTCATTTGTTAAAAGGGTTCCTGTAAAGAGTAAATGGATTAAACAAACAACCTGTGCTTCTCCCGGGAACTGATACATAAAAACATCCGTATGTTGGCGAGGTGCAGTGGCTCACGCCTGTAATCCCAGCACTTTGGGAGGCCAAGGCGGGCAGATCATGAGGTCAGGAGATTGAGACCATCCTGGCTAACATGGTGAAACCCCGTCTCTACTAAAAAAAAAAAAAAATACAAAAACTTAGACGGGCGCAGTAGCAGGTGCCTGTAGTCCCAGCTACTCGAGAGGCTGAGACAGGAGAATGGCGTGAACTCAGGAGGCGGAGCTTGCAGTGAGCCGAGATTGTGCCCCTGCACTCCAGTCTGGGCGACAGAGTAAGACTCCATCTCAAAAAGAAAAAAAAAATCTGTATGTGTTTCAATGTTTTTTTAATCATCATTATTAATTTTTGCCAGAAACTGAACTCCACTCTCACATACACATAGCAGGCTTTCTGTTCCTATCTGTTGGGTGTCCTTTTAAAGATTTCCCCATATATTGATCCTCTTGGCCCGTGCAATGCAATTAACAGATGTGATTCATCATTGAAATCAATCTCGGATTTCTAGTGGACTCTGAAACTAGTTGCTATGATAAGGGGAGATTACATGGGCTGGGCAATAATCTTCCAAAGTCCTTCAAAGCAGCATTCTGTGGCTTCTCCATGGAGCCCTGCACCCGGAAACAGTGTTGTAGCTTCGGTGTCCAAGGGATGAGGCCTCTGTCTCAGTATTTCCTGTGGTCCACTAAACATGCTGATGCTAAAACTGGCCCGAATCTTCTCACAAAGATCCTCTGACCTTGAGTAAATACACTTTGCCCCATCCTGTCTTATTTCATTCTCAGTATAGCCCTTTAAGATGCATTCAATTATTTCTCCACATGCCCTTTTTTAAATATAAGGAAACTGAGACTCAGTAAAAGAACTTGCCCAAGGCTATATAATTCATAAGCAGAAAGCCATGCTTTGGAATGCACCTGTCTGACTATAAAATCCATGCTATTTTTTCTTAATATTTTAATTTTCATTATTAAAATAATACATATGCATTGTATGAGATTTTTGAAAGTAGACTGAAAGCATAAAGAAGAAACTTAGCATTGTCCATACTCCTAGGCACAATCAATATTTTTATTTTGCTATAAATCCTGTTGTTTTTCCTATAGGGCTGCATTTGTATTTGTGTATGTGTGTGTGTGTGTGTGTAAATAATAATAGAGGAAAGTTACTATAATACATATTTTCATTTTGCTTTATCCGTTTAATATTCTATCATGCTTTTTCCCTATATATTTACCTATTAACTATCTTTCAAAATTGATGGTTTACAGACTGTTTAACATTTCTTCACACACACATATATTTGTGTGTGTACATATATAAATGTTTAATTAATTCTCTACGTCTTTAGACATTTTAGTTGTTTGGTTTTTCTCAATCAAAACTATCACATAGATAGAAATCTTTATTAAAAAAAAAACCACAGGTGGCTTTACCATTTGTGGGACATATTCCATGTGTTTTTACCATGTTACTTACCTCACTTAAATTAATCCTCCAAGCAACCCTGTGAGGTAGGTGTGACTGTTATTGTCATTTTACTGATGAGAAGCTGGTGCTTAAAGAAGTGAAATACATCATCCAGGCAGACATAGGTCACTTGTGACTGAGAACAAGTCAGATGCCTGTCTTTGAGGAGGTAAAAGCTGGTTCCCCCTCCACAGGGCTCACACCAATCTCTCCATTTGTTCTGATATTATTTTGTTAAGATTTGTTCCTAGATGGAGAATGGCTGGGTACAAGAACAGAGGTCCCTGTTTAGTTTTTGAAATTAATTACTAAATCAACCCTCATAAGGCATATTCTCCCTCCAGCAATGTGAGAAGTTCCTTATCCCTCAGCACAGACCACTGCCCCCAGGAAGCTCAGGCTTGAGCCATCCAGCCAGACTGTCCCCAGAGCCAGAAAGTCCCCCACTTAGTGGGACTGCAAGATATGGCCTGGAGGTGATGGAGAGGGTGACCATCTTCTCATTGGTCGACATCAAATACTTGTATTTGGCAGGGGTCAGGGTGCTGTGGGGGATGAGACTTTGAAATCTCTTCCCAAGAGAAGTCCACCATCACTGAAGTTGAAGCAAATGTCCCAGTTTAACAGTTTGCCCAGAAGGAAGCAAAGTGACAGCTTCGGGGTCATCTTGGACACCAAGGAGAGAGGCAGGAGACCAAACATCAGTTTTGCTTCTTAGCCCTGACTGCCTGGCATTAGAATTATCTTTATTTGAAAAGTCCCTCCCAGCAGAACGATCTTACACTTGTTACCTCCTTCCTGTGTGACCCCAACCAGTCCCATTAGACTCTGCTCTTAATCCCTGCTCTGCATTCCTTCAAAGACAAGGACATACACACTAACATTTCATCCACCCTTATTTCTGGCTGGTGTGCCAATGCCTCCTGAAAATCAGTATGGATTAAGTCTGCAGCTCCCTCACTGTCCGAGTTCCCATTACAGCCAGGACCAGATTCCCCCAGATCTGTTGGGTGTGGTTTACCCTTTGGAGAATGAAGCTGTTTCCTCTGCCGTTTTTGTGTCTGTCACACCTTCTTGTGTTTCCAAGGCCTCTCTTCAGCCACAGGGGCTACTGGGAGATGGAGTTTCTTACATAAAAAATATTCAGCCAGGCGAGGTAGTTCACATCTGTAATCCCAATCTTTTGGGAGGCCAAGGCAGGAGGATCCCTTGAACCCAGGAGTCCGAGGCTGCAGTGAGCCACGATCGTGCTGCACCACTATATGTTAGCCTAGGCAACAGTGCAAGACCCTGTCACTAAAATTTAAAAAAGGAATATTCGGCCAGGTGTAGTGGCTCACGTCTCTAATACTAGCATTTTGGGATGCCAGTGTGGGAGGATCGCTTGAGCCCAAGAGTTTGAGGCTGCAGTGAGCCACGACTGGGCCACTACATCCCAGCCTGGGTAACAGAGTGAGAGCCTGTTTCTAAAATAAAATAAATAAATAAATAAATAAAGGATATTCTCTGGACTCAGCTCTTTTTGTTGCTCTTCAAAAATCTTTGCTTAGTTCTTTTTGTTGCTTCCCCAGTTATTTCAAGGATTATGTCATCACCAATATCTTGATCCTCTTCTTGCTCAACAAAACACCTTTCATCCCCTATGTTAGATTCCTATTCTTGCTGTAAGAGAATCCTATAAATGTGGTGGCTTAAAACAACAGAAATTTATTCTCTCATAATTCTGGAGGCTACAAGTCTGAAATCAAGGTGTGGGCAGGGCCACTCACCCTCTGAAGGGTCCAAGGGATACCCCATCCCATTCCTCTGTCTCAGCTTCCGGGTCCTGCTGGCATTCTTCGGCACTCCGTGGCTGTGTCTGCCCTCCAAGCCCTGCCTATAGCCTTCACATGACCTTTTGCTCTGTGCCTCTCTGTGTCCAAATCTCCCACTCCTTTCTCTTACGAAGACCCTCGTCATCGGATTTAAGGCCCACCCTAAATTCAGGATAATTTTATCTCAAGATTCTTAACTAATTACACATGTGAAGACTCTATTTACACATAAGACCACATTCTGGGGTTCGTAGTAGAAATAAATTTAGACATAAATATTTCAGTCACCGAACCCCCCAAAACATCTTTCTTCTTGCTATAGAAGGGAACAAATAATTGTCATTCCTCTTCTATCAGCAAACTGCAGCTTCTGAGCCAGGGCAGGCCACTGCCTTTTTAGAACGGCTGTGAGTTTAGAGTACTTTTTACATCTTTAAATGGTTGAAGACAATAACAAAAAGCATAATATTTTTTGATCTGTGAAAATGTTATGAAATTGAAATTTTGGAATCCATAAATAAAATTTTATTAAAATACAGCCACCCCACGTATTCACCTGTTGTCTGTGGCTACTTTCATACTTCAACAGCAGAGCTGAGTGGTTGCCTTGGAAGGTGTACAGTCTGCAAAACCAAACAGATTTATTATCTGAGCCTTTATAGGAAAAGTTTGTAACCCCTGTTCTATACCTTCTGTTTCCCCATTTTTAAGTGTGAAAGAGAGGAGCTTGGGAAAAACAGGAAAACTCATCCCCTTCACCTTCCCAGCATAGGAAAATGTGTCATAATATTTAGAAATTAGGTATAAATGTCAAAAGCAGAAATCTGTGATTCAGTTTTGATGGATAAGTCAGAACTATTGGGTGTAATGGTGTAAGTAACACACTCTTTAGTTTTCAAGATGGGGAATAAAAACAGCTGGCATGTACTAGTAATCTATGGCTGGGGAAGAGATCCTATTAATACATATCATTCCGATAAGATATTTCACCCATGTATGGAGGCAGATTTTAATTAACCTCCTCCCAAATTGTGAGAGGGTGATAGGATATTATGACTCCATATCACCGCATAATAGCAATATGTCAGCAACAAGCATCTACCAAGAGCTGCAGAGGACAGAGCTTGGCTGGGAAGTATGCACAGCTTTTTCCTTTGGGCCACTTGTTCCTGTCTCTCCCACTCCAGAAAACAGACCAAGAGCCAAGTGAGTAAATATGAGAGTAGCATGGAGTTGTTATCAGATCTGCTTTAATTTATACATTAAAAGTAACAGCAAGCCATTCTGAAGTTTCCATATTTTACTAGTAATCATTAGAAATTAGTTGAGGTTGGCTGGGTGTGGTGGCTCATGCCTATAATCCCAGCACTTTGGGAGGCCAAGGTGGATGGATCACGAGGTCAAAATGGTGAAACCACTTCTCTACTAAAAATACAAAAATTAGCTGGGTATGGTGGCGCATACCTGTAGTTCCAGCTACTCGGGAGACTGAGGCAGGAGAATCATTTGAACCTGGGAGGCGGAGGTTGTAGTGAGCCAGATTGCACCACTGCACTGCAGCCTGGTGACCAAATGAGACTCCGTCTCAAAAGAAAAAAAAAAAAAAGAAGAAAGAAAGAAAGAAATTACTTGAGATTGTGCTGCACTATGTACTCATGCACCTGGTCGGGACTTCCTGTGTACCTACTGTGCACTAGGCACCACACTGGTACAAAGGCGGTTCACACAGCCCTTCCACTAGGGCTTCTCATCTTCTGGCTCTGTGAATATGGTGTGTGCTTCAAGGCAGCATGTGCTGGGGCCCAAGACAGCTGCAAAGCCAGGGCAGCAAGTGCCCCCTTTTCTGGCTTTTCTTCCTTATCATTCTTAGAAACACACCATCTATTGCTTCCTTCCTGCATCCAGGTGGTAGTGGTGCAACTCGAGGGAAAGGAGAACTTGAACCATGTCCAAAGGGAAGGAATGTCATAATTAGGGAAGTGGAAAATAGAACTGAGCCAAAGGAATCTGGTTCTGACTGTGCCTGTCTGTTCTCCAGACTGTAAATAGGGACCTCAGTGAAGCGCCTGTGGCCAGAAGACCTCTCGCATCAAAACAAAACAAAGAAAAGCAAATCAACAACAGCAGCAACCCAAGTCCCTGATGCACGGGGTTATGTCAAATTTTATTTTCTGTGATTAATATATTGGTCTCTTTGGTTGCCCCAGTGATCTGTTTTGGTCATTTCCATCCCTTGACTGCTGGGCATCTCCTATGCAGAATCCACGCTGGTGCTTCTGGCACTTCCTCTGTTGGCTTTGTCATCTGCTGTCCCCACTCTTATTGTGGTCTATGGAACATGGACCTCTTTCTGAGTAAGTGCCTATGGTTTCGCATTTTTGCATCCAATGGAGCAGGGCAGACTGTTTTTGCAGCAATATACTATTCCGTGGAACCTTTGTTTTCTTATCCAGAGCAAGAAGAGATTAATAAATACTAAGTACTGGCCGGGCGCGGTGGCTCACGCCTGTAATCCGAGCACTTTGGGAGGCTAAGGTGGGCGAATCATGAGGTCAGGAGATCGACACCATCCTGGCTAACAAGGTGAAACCCTGTCTCTACTAAAAATACAAAAATTAGCTGGGCGTGGTGACAGGCACCTGTGTTCCCAGCTACTCAGGAGGCTGAGACAGGAGAATGGCATGAACCCGGGAAGCAGAGCTTGCAGTGAGCCAAGATTGCACCACTGCACTCCAGCCTGGGTGGCAGAGCGAGACTCCGTCTCAAAAATAAAAATAAAAATAAAATAAAAAATAAAAAAAAATTAAGTACCTGCCTCATAGGATGACAGGGATGGTGAAAGAGGTGGACTTGTGCAGGCTCAATGCAAAGAGCTGCTTAATACATGCTTATTCCTGGTACGTAAATGAACTATGAAAGAATGCAAGGCAGGGCTGCAAAGTGCAGTGCCCTAGATTAGGATGTGCAAAGCCCAGACTCAGTCCCTGCCTCTGTCTCTCGGAGCTAGGGGGCATGACAGTATCTTCAAGATAGAAGGGGCTTTGGAGGTGGACAGGCCTGAAGTCAAGCTTGATTATGGCTCTTTCGATGTAATTGTTAATCTTAGGATGTCTCAGTCTCTCACATGATGGGGACAATAATTAATTCTACCTACCTCCCTGGACGGTCCCAAGGATGAAAAGTGGTGTTTGTGAAGTGTGGCACGGCACACGCATGGAATACGTGCTTGATAAATACCAGCTATTGTGATCATTATTGCTTTCCTTTTATTTCTTCCTAGCGCTTCTTTTTATTAGCATCTCAGTGCCTCTGGGACTTGGGCAGGGATCATCCAGGGCTCAGGGAAGGACGGAGGACCGTGCCAAGAGAAGGCAGCCTCTGCACGTCCTCGCTGGCTGTGCAGACTTAGGAAGCCGATCCGCCCTCTCTGAGCTCCGCCCCCTTCCCTCCTCTGAAATGGAGGAAACAATCCCATCCTCGAGGTTCCCGGGAAGATAAAGTGAGGAATGTCTGCAGGAGCCACTGACGCACAATAAGTACCCAGCAAATGCCACTTCCCACTGCCCGTTCCTTACATAACTCTCTGCAGCCTCCTCCAGGCTGTTATCTCCTTGGCAGTGAAGCCGGGCGCTGTCTCTTAGCCACATGCCCCAGTTAATATTTCAAACGTCCTGAGTTTCTAATTGTGGCGAAGCCTAAGAGCCACCTAATCCGCCCGTGTATTAACTGCTCTGCCTCCAAACGGGTGCCTCTGGTCCCAGGGCTGACACTGCTGAGTTAATAATGACTCGATTCATTCCTCACGCCAAGCGCAGGAACCACATAATCTGCGGGGCAGAAATAACTCCTGTAATTAGAAATGCCTGAGGGAACCCCCCACAAAGGGCCTTGTAGCTTGGCATGTGGGAACCCCCTGCCCCCACTCTCTCCCCCCTGCCCCCCCAACGCCACGGGGCCTCTGCTGTTTTCTAAAGCCTGCTCAGACCTGGCGTCTCTAAGAGACAGGCTCTCCAAGGGATGGCATTCCAGCCCCAGAAATATGCTCAGTAGTAGCCCCGGCTTCCCGGTGCCCTGGGGCCAACTCCTGTCTCCACAAACAGGCCTCCTAGAAGCCCAGGCCAGCAGCCCCTGCAGAGGCGGAAACCTCCTGCCTGGCCTGTGTCCCAGTCTAGGTGAAAGGGGAATGCTGCCCACGTCTCAGCATGTGGGAACCCCTTCCCAGCCAAGGCAGAAGTTTCTATTGTGAGGGGGTGAAAAGGAAGTGCTAGGATTGAGCCTGCCCGATGCCAGCCTACGGTTTCTCTCAGTGAACTTAGTGAATGTCGTGGCCAAGAATCTCGTGCTCTGGAAGCTAGCAGAGAGTAATGCCAGGGTTTTCAGAGGCCAGTCCCCTCCACGGTGAAGCTGGGTGACAGGCGTGAGCTCTCGGAGGTGTCCTTTCCTCAGCTGTAAAATGAGGGGACACACAGGCCTCCTTGGGGGACTACATGGGTGGAATGTGCAGTGGCTGGCTCTGGGTACCTCCTCAATCACCTTTGTCTCCCTCACTGTAAAATGGGATGCAAAGTCCCATCAGCCCGACTTTAATGAAGTTGAGACATTCTTGAAGCATTTCAAGCAGGATGTGTGGCTATATCCCACACCTGTACAATCTCAAACAGGCCACACGGTGGTTGTGCAGCCTGGGGTTCTCTTACACCTGTAACGTACGTCTTCATGTTCCCATTTTACACGGGGGATTATTAAATCTTGGATGACATGTAATTTGCAAGAAGCAGAGCTAGGATTGCAACACAAGCCAAGATGACAGCAAAGTCTCCATTTGGTTTCCTTACGGCATGCTCTCTTCCTTACTCACGTCTGTAAAATATACAGAAATACACACACACACATACACAGACACACACACACACACACACACACACACACAGCTTTCTCCCATTTTAGTCTTTAACGCATGCCTTGAGAGTGGCCAGGGCAGATGCCGAGGTTATTAACAGTGTGGGGGATACATGACCATTTCATGCACATTCAAACCACTTCTGAAAGCAGCCCTACTTGTGACTCTAAAGTGCGGGATTTCTGAACAAATAGTCAGATCTCTCACTTTCAGAGGAGTATCAGCCATTTACAAAACAGGCACCTTGGGAGACTTTGCCCAAAACAGTCAAAAGCCTGCCTGTGCTAACTGTTGCAGCATCGAGCCTGTATGTGCGCACTCTCCAGATGCTGGGTCCTGCATGGCATGGTGGAGTGCTGGAGATGCCAAGGTGGAGACACAGCCCATGTTTCCAAGAGGGCATCAAGTCGTCTTAAGGGAAGATGACCAGTGAAACCGACAAATACAAAGTGTGACATGTGGGAAGGGAAAGGTTAGCCCAAGAGTGTCCCTTTTAACGTCTTTGCAACCAACAAGCCCTTTAGAAGTGAGCTCAGTTTCGAGAAACCCAGAAAAGTGAGTTACAGTCAAGTCTAGTGAACAAAATGATAAATAACCCTTTGGTGTAAAAATAAGCAGCAGTGAGAAGAAAGCAAGAGAAGCACTTTTCTTGTGTAATTGGCACCCCAGGTCCCAATGGGTCATCGGCAGTGTTATTTGAGAAGCGTTAAAGCACATGTCTGATGCACAGTAGGTGTTTTGCAAATGTTGTTTAAAATGACCCATTTTAAAAATAAATTAACCTCAGCCAGGCACGGTGGCTCACACCTGTAATCCCAGCACTTTGGGAGGCTGAGGTGGGCAGATCACCTGAGGTCAGCAGTTCAAGGCCAGTCTGGCCAACATGGTGAAACCCCCATCCCTACTAAAAATGCAAAACTTAGCCAGGTGTGATGGTGAGCACCTGTAATCCCAGCTACTTGGAAGGTTGAGGCATGAGAATTGTTTGAACCTGGGAGGCAGAGGTTGCAATGAGCCGAGATCATGCCACCGCGCTCCAGCCTGGGTGACAGAGCTAGACTCTGTTTCAAATAAATAATTAAATAAATAATAAAAATAAATGAATCTCTTACAGACTTTGCTCTTTTTACAAATTGATTCATAGGTTTTGCACATGACTGGGTGAAATTTTCTTCAACTGCATGCCTAAAATCACACGGCTTTTGGTTTTGGCCTCCTGCACCCTTCTTGCTAATGAATTTTCCAAAGAGCAGGTCCCTTCCCTGTGAATTGAAGGCCAGGCTTTCCTCACATGCTTTAGCAGACTCCTCTCTGAGTCCCTGGAGAAAAAGCCTTTGTTCAAGTTGAAGTTCATACTTTTTAGCTATAAAGTGTGGAATCTACACAGACAAATAAAGAAGGATATGGTCAGGACAAATGCACATCTCAGCATGAACTGGGGGAGACTGGCTTCTAAAGCCATCAAGTCCTGGTATGGGGACTTGAAAGATGAATTTGGAGAGAACATAGAAATGCCCTGAGAAGTGGACTAAAACTGCCACTGGCCAGCTGTGTGACCCTGAGCAGACAGTTCCAGCTTCCTGAGCCTCAGTTTCCCCTTGGGAAATGCAGATGAAGACAACAGCATCTACCTCATGGCCTGGTTGTAAGGCGTGAATGACTGAATGTACATGAAGTCTTGGGATATAGTACAAGCTCAATGAATAGTAGCTTTAAAGAAGATTTCACTATTGATTGCATCTATTTGACCACAAAAGGTGCCTGTTTTCCTAAATCTAGGGCTTTGGCCTTGAATTCAGGGAACATCAAGGCTTTCAATCCCTCATTGTAGTTTACAGGAAGATTTCAAAGAAGAATCTGTGTACATGTGTGTGTGGTATGTGCCAACACCTGGTTGTGAATATGTGTGTGTGCACACAATCGCACGTGTGCTTTTATGTGTGTGTGTACGTATATGTGTGTACACATGTGCATGTATATATGGACGTGTGTCCATGCATAGGTCTAGGTATACTGTGTATATGTGTAAGTGGAGCCCTCGCATGACAGACTTCTTAGAGCGAGTCATGCCAGTCTAGGACAAAACAGTCTTCGTTGATGGGACGTGTCAATGCAGTTCACTTCTCCACACTCTGCTGGGACCCAGAAGTGATCACTCCCATCAGATAAGCAGCTGGATCTGGGCCCAAGAGATCTCATCACCAGTTGCAGACCATTAACAAATCGTTGCCTCCCTGGAATCCATTCCATGGCTAATGAAGCATCCAGTACCTCGATATGGGTTTCTCCTTGTATTCTAATCCATGAAAGCTGAGCTCTGTAAATAGGACCAGAAAGGAACTAACCTTTGTGGATATTCTACTCTTTTCTTTATAATCTTTTAAAATGTAATATTTATATCATATCTTTAATAGGAAATAAAATATGTATGATTGATTATGTTCTCTATTAAAACTATATATAATTTATTAAAATGGTATCTCATCTACTTTAATTATATATTATTTATTAAATATATATTGTGCTTTAAAAGTATATGTATACTTTTAACAACATAATCTATAGCATAACATAATATATAATATAAAACATCATATAAATTTAAGGACTGGCTCTAGTGAGCCAATGGGAGCTCACATCATAATAGGCTGGAACTGGCTTGTAGCAGCCCCCAAGAGCCAATTGTTACATTTTCAGGTATTTTGCAAAAGCTGGTTGACTTCACATTGGTAGCTTGAAATCAGCCACCACGGGAGCATTTACACCATAGAAATTGACAAGCTTTACAAATTAAGGTTCCCCCTCTGTCCATGGTGAAGTCATCATTAAACATTTATAAGCATGTCACCGTGTGTGTGTGTATGTGTAAGCTTCGCTGAGCTTCAGATAGGTTAGTCAGCAAACATACATCATTTTCTTATTTTATTTAACCTTCACTGCAGTCTTCTGGCCCTGGCATTTCCTAGCTAGTGATCTTGAGAAAGTCACCTCGTCTTGCATGGCCCCGTGTGCAATTGCACGGGCTGTTTCACTGCACAACTCAGGGAGTGACATTTATGTCAAAGCCTATTTGACTCTGTTCTTCACCTATGCAATGGGGAGAACTGTCACTACAGCACTACCTTGCCCTGAGGATGCTAATAGATCATGGGGCACAAGCTCCACATGTGGTGGTGCCTGGTAGAAGACGAAAAGGGAACGGTAGGGACTGTCTCCTATGTCCCATCTAAAGGAACAACTCTAGGCCATCATCACTATGTAGGAGTGCAGGGGGACCAGCCATGACAGATCGTTCTGATTTATTACAAAGGAAACAAAAATCTGGATTTTTAATCAAATGTAAAATTCCTCAATTTTTGAAACACCACGAGCCTAACTCCCAGCCCTACATCTGATTTCTCATGTGATGCCATCATCCAGGAGGTGGCACACAGAAGGCACCAGGTGTGCTCATGGCAGTCGGTCAGTTGAGAACAGTAAGAAGTTTGAGCACTCCCTCCCGGCTTCACATAGTGTGAGCTTTTCTATCATAATCTGAAATGTATATCTTTCTCCTAAGTTCCTTAAGGGACTTAACATCTAGCTCTTCTGTCCATTATTTTCAGATGACCTGCTAGAAAAGCATCACTTCCGTTATGGAAGTGGTCAGTAACTGACCACCAAGAAGCTCAGAGCCACATTCTGAGCAGTGAAAACAGTTGAGCTACAAATGTCATTCTGAGCACCCTGGTAGCCAAGGCAAAAAGACAACACAATCAGTTATGTAGTTTTCATTGCTCAGGAAGATGAAACTTCACCAACTCCATCTTCCCTTTAATCTTCTAACTCATTTTTTTTTTCTGGTCATAGTATTATATATATATATATATTTTTTTTTTTTGCTTGTCCTATCTTACATTATGTATTTCCCTTAAGCGACTTTGAATCCTTTGTGAGAAAAAAGGAGTATAAATAATGACAGTCACCCTTTGGCAATGAAAGACTTAAGATGCACAGCTTTCATAATTCAGGAACTATTGCAAAGGGACCATGATATGTGGGATTATGTAGCTTTGCTGAGACCCAGATTTGAATCACATGATGTGGATGTGCTGTAGGCTTCAGATACATGAAGGAAGAACTATCTTACCGGGGGCATTAGTTTGCTAGGCTGGCATAAGAAAATACTGCAAACCTGGTAGCTTATACAATAGAAATTTATTGTCTCATGTTTTGGAGGCCAGAAGTCCAAGATCACTGTGCTAGCAAAGTTGGTTCCTTCTGGGGCATGAGGGAGAGTCTGTTCCAGGATGCCTTCCCAGTTTCTGGTAGTTTGCTGCCATCTTTGACATTACTTGGCTTGTACATGCATCACATTCACATGATGTTCCGTGGGTGTGTATGTGTGTGTGTGTGTGTGTGTGTGTGTGTGTGTCCAAATTTTCACTTTTTATGAGGACATCGTATTGGATTAGGGGCCACCCTACTCCAGTATGACCTCATCTTAACTACTTCCACAAATGATCCTAGGTCCTATTTCCAAATAAGGTCACATTCTGAAATACAATCGTCCCCTCGGTTATCTGCAGTTTTCTTTTGTACTGTTTCAGTTACTGTGGTCCAAAAATATTACAGTATTTTGAGAGAGAGAAACCACATTCATATAACTTTTATTTAAATATATTGTTATAACTGTTCTATTTTATAATTAATGTTGTTAATCTACTTCTGTGCCTAATTTATAAATTAAATCTTATCATGGGTATGTATAGGATAAAACATAGTACCTGTGTATATAGGGTGTATTAGTACATTCTCACATTGCTATAAGGAAACACTTGAGACTGAGTAATTGATAAAGAAAAGAGGTTTCATTGACCCACAGATCTGCATGGCTAGAGAGGCCTCAGGAAACTTACAATCATGGCAGAATGTACCTCTTCACAGGGCGGCAGGAGAGAGAATGAGTGCCAGCAGGGGAAATGCCGGATGCTTCTAAAACCATCAGATCTCATGAGAACTCAGTCACTATCAGTGGAACTTTATGGGGGAAACCACCCCCATGATCCAATTACCTCCACCTAGTCCCGCCCTTGACACCTAGGGATTATGGAGATTATAATTCAAGATGAGATTTCGGGTGAGGACACAGTCAAACCATTTCATAGGGTTTGGAAATATCCATGGTTTTAGGCATCTAGGGAACATCTTGGAATATATTCCAGTGGATATGGGGGAACTACTGTACTGGCAGCTCAGTCTTTAGCATAGGTATATGAGGGAAAGGTGGCAATTCAACCTGTAACACTTGCTAAGAAAACAAAGTCCTGCTCAGCATTCACCTGCCATGTGGTTTTGTGATTCCCTCTAAGGATCCCTTTCCACAAGAACTAGTGCCAGAAAATCGTGTTTCTCTGTGCAGAAAAGTCCTGATCTTTTCAACTGTCCCTGCTAGTGATGCAAATGAAATCACAGGGGTGGTTTAGGAAAGTGGCGCCTTCGAGTCAGAAAACACAAGTTAGCGTTCATCAGGAAAGAAGGACACAGTGATTCACAGATTTAGTAAATGTCTCCAATTATAACTTTCAAATGGCACTGTGAATAAAATCCTTCTTTCAGTATAGAGAAACTGAGACTCAAAGAGATGAAATGATTTGCTCAAACTTACCAATGAGTAAAGAACCCAGAAATATTTAAATACTTAATAAGATGCACAGTGTATGTATGTACGGTATTAAGACCTATTTCAAGCCCACTATACTGATGACAAAACTGAGGTGCTGAGAAGTTAAATAACTTGCTTAATGTTATTTGGTTAGTGTATGGTCTAAGTGGAATTCAAATCCAGTTTGCAGGCTTCATGGCCCTTAGTCTTTAACTTCTGTCCTCAGCAGCCTGAGTATTAGAACTCGGGACATGGGGCTCATCAGCACACTGCCTTCCTTTAGTAGGTACCCAGGCTGATGTGTATGGTTGAGTAGGTTGTTCACTGCACAAAAATGCTTGGTTGAGGGATAAGGTGAGGATGGAAATCCAGCCTGCACACGAATCCCCAAGCTGTGTACCCTGGTGTGGAGGCAGTGGTGGCTCCCTTTGCCCCGTTCTGATTCAAAGAAAAGCGATCTGCAGGTCCCCAAGATGTCACACAAAGGAACTATTCCCCTACATGGATTTCAGCCACGTTGTCCAGAGCTAGTAGAAAAGAGGGAAGTCTCTTCCCTGCCACCCTGTTCCCAGCAAGAACTCCCCACTGCCCCAACCCAAGTTCATGGATATACTTAAAATGCAAAGTGTCATTCACTTTTCTAAAATGTTTGACAGCAGAGAGAAGGAAAGAGTGCTGAGGCCAAGAGCAGAGGGCAAAACACAGAAAAGCTACGCGTGTAAAAGGCAGACAGGGACTGGGGGCCGTGCTCACCCTGATGGAGGAGGGCTGGGCTTTATGTGTTGAAGCAGAAGCACAAATCAGCACCAGCTGCAGGCCTAGCCGGGCGCTCTTGACACAGAAGGCACCCTCTGCCCTGCCAGGCTTCCTCTCCACCAACACCAGGCCTGGGCCTCTCATTTTCCCAATTCAGCAGACATTTCCTGCAAATCTGCTCTGTGCCTACCATGTGCCGGGCAAAGGGGCCAGCTGGAAGTGAGTTGCCCTAGGTGGGGAGAGGGAAATGAGCCAGGAATGAGAAGGCACTGGAGCCGAGATCAGAAACAGTTCTGTGGAGTGACAGCCTAAATCAGGGAGTGTGTCTTTTGGAGAAAATTTCCAGTTGGTGTTTGTCAAAAGAGTCTGAGGTGTTGACACCTGCGGTGGTTGGTTGTCTTGACCGGAAGACCCTGCTCAGCCCCGGGGAAGGTGCAGAGGCAGTCCTGCCCTGAGGACTTCAAGCTGGCTTTCCAAAGGGAGCAGGCTCTACGTGCTCAATATAGCTCCTGCTTATTTCCTAGTAAATTATTCAGATGTTAATTGCATTGTAAACAAAGCGCTACCTTTCTTTCCTTTCCAATTATCGTCATAAAATGTGAGGACGCAGGGAGGAGGGAGCAGTGAGTGGAGAGCTGAAGCGGAAGGCTGGGTTGAAGCTCCAGTTTTTGGCTTCCAGAATGAAGGGGCCCCGGGGTGGATGCCTGGCCTGAAACCAGAGCGAGGCAGAAGACTTTTGTCCCCAGCCCAGAACTCCAGGGTAGAAGATGTCGGTGGGATCGATGTCACGCAGCCTGCGTTCCTGCCCTTTTTCCTCTCTTTGCTCCACCCGCTAGTCCTCAGAAAGCTGTTTAGATTCATCCAGCAAGACCTACAAATTATGGTGACACCTTTCCTGTGGGGGGTAGGCTGGAGGGAAAAGTATTTGAATGTTGCATAGAGCACAGCACCAGGCAAGTGCAGAAAGCACAGGTCCAATAAACTGTCAGGATATGATTTCAGCACCAGATACAAGGGATCCAAAGGGGTCATGTTTTTTTCCTTTTCCAGCAACTCGCTCTAATGCGTCTGTTTACTGGTGCATGCCAGTGGAGGCTTACACACCCTGGGAGAGGAGCCCGAGAAAGCAGGGACAAGGAGCTCAACTTTGCTGCTCACAGTGGGGTCTGAATTCACCGTGCACAGCGAATCCACGTCAACTGTAAAGAGCCAGCCTGCCTCTCTCTCTCTGCTGCTTCCTTTGGAAATGACTGCAGTCCTAATTAAAAGCAAATTGCTTAATCTTGTGGTGTCAGGCGAGGGAGGCACGGCGCTCCTCAGAGGGGAGGTCTCCTGCCAAGGGACAGAAAACGCTGCGTAGATGAAGCAGAGAGAGAAAGAGGAGGCACACAAAAGAGCAGAAAGTATCCCTCCGTCGGGCCCCTGCTTTGCGTCTGCAGCCCCAGCCTGTTATTTCTCTGCCAGCAGGTAGCAGTCCCATGGGCAGGGCAGGATATTTGTATTGGCTCATTACGGAATAATATGAACTCGCCCAGAGATGGGCCAGTCTAGCGTGAGCCTCAGAGTTAAGCCTTAATTCTCGGAAAAGATGTTTCCGAGTCAGTCGTCAAGGTAGCCCTCCCGTGGATGTGCCAAAACAAAGCTTGTAAAGGTTGCTGCTCCCAACGTAATTACCTGCAATCGGCATTTAAAGACATCCGCATTGCTTACAGCACATCCTAGCCTCATTCTTGCCCAAGGATGGACTCGAAATGAACGATTCCCAGAGTGACTTACTCAGGCATTCTGTGGAGTCTCCGTTGACCTGTCCATCACCGGAGATTTTGTAATTGCGGCTATTCCATTGGCCTCTGGTAACCTCAAGGATGGTCCTCTTCCTTTCATGATTTTTTTTTTTTCCTGAGACAGGGTCTTGCTTTCTCTCCTGGCCTGGCATGCAGTGTTAAAATCTCAGCTCACTGCAGCCTCGACCTCCTGGCCTCAAATAGTCCTCCCACCTCAGCCTCCCAAGTAGCTAGAACTACAGGCACAAAGCATGCCTGAATAATTTGTGTGTGTGTGTACTTTTTGTAGAGATGGTGTCTCACTGTGTTGCTCAAGCTGGTCTCAAACCCCTGGCCTCAAGTGATCCACCTGCCTCGGCCTCCCAAAGTGCTGGGATTACAGGTGTGAACCACTGCACCCTGTCCCTTCCATGACCTTTAGGAAGAAGGAAGAGTCTCTCTCTCTCTCTCTGTCTCTCTCTATCTCCTCACCCCAAATTGAAAGGAAAATGCCACTTTGTGACTCCAAGGAAGCAACAGGACACCAGGTCTCATGCAACATTGTCCTTGACACAGCTGGGTGTTGAGCTGGGGGTCAGCTAGAGGCGGCTGCAGAAAAGGGACCTAAACATCAGTGTGTGCTTGCCACCCCCAGGAGTGAGACTCAGAAGCTGGGCCCTTGCCTGGGATGCTCAATGCCATCTACAGGATTGGAGGGGAGACTGGGAACCCCCCTACATCTTTAGATGCAGGTGGAGGAGGTGAGGGTAGCTGAAAGACACTCCATCTATTTCACTTACAGCTCTGCTTTTTAAACATCAATAGAGCCTCTTGGAACTTGCTTCACAACAGAAAAGCTTTTCTCTTGTGTGTTTTTTTTTTTTTTTTGAGTCGGAGTCTCGCTCTGTCGCCTGGGCTGGAGTGCAGTGGCGCAATCTCGGCTCACTGCAAGCTCCACCCCCCAGGTTTACAACAGAAAAGCTTTGAGGCAAGTTGGAAGCTATGAGCAATCAAGGGTGTCCCTCCTTCACTTATTCATTCACACTCCATTCATTTATTCATTTTATATCTGTTAAGCATCCCCTAGGTTCCAGCCATTGAAGGCTAAGTCCTGGAGGCACAGAGCTGGATAAAATCAGATTCTTTCTCACAAGGAGGCTGTGCATGATCTAATGGAAAGCCAGCTATACCAACGAGCAGGTCAATTACAACTCAGTGTAATGGAGGCTGGGATGGGGAATTCAGAGGGGACTACTGGGCCAGTACAAGGCTATCAGGAAAGGCTTTCCAGGCAAGCAGATCCTTAAAGGAGAGGCAGAAAGTGGAGGTGGAGGAAATGGAGAGAGAGATTTCAGAGGGACTTCAGGGTGAGGGAGGGAGCATTCCTCGCTGTGCACCCTGAGAAAGAAGTGGCCTGACCAGAGAGCAGTGCCCAGCTGTCGATGCACACCAGCTCTCCAAACACAGTCCCAATTCACTGAGCCGACATCGCTACTCCAAATAAATAAATAAGCAAATGAATGAGTAAATGAATAAGTAACAACAGAATCATGTGCTTAAAGAACTAGGTAGACATCACCGATGAGTGGGGCTGTTCAAGCCCTGTTGATGTAGGAGCATATGTTTGGGGCACCGCAGGACATGGCAGGTGGACAAGCAAAGTGCCCTCGGTGGCAGCCAGAGGAGATACCCCTAAGTGATCTGAACCAGGTTCTTTCCAAACACAGGCTCTGACTTGCCTCTGGATCATTGATTGTGGCATTTGTTCCGTTTGCCTACTCCTCACATTTATGTTTTCTTTTCTAAAACCACAGTGATTGTTTAACACGTGTAAAGGGATAGTTTCCTAAGAGTTTCCTACTCATTATCATGTGTGGTCCTCACAACAGATCGGGAGTGGGAGCATCACTCTGGACTTCCGGTGCAGCAGTGCAGATAAGGTTCAATTTGGCTTGAGCAGAAACCAAGATAATTTAGTGACTTCTGCAAATCAGCAATCCAGATGTAGCTGGCTTCAGGTGCGGTTTGATTCAGGCACACAAAGAATGTCATTAGAACTGTTTTCCTGCATCTGTCAGCCCTGCCTATCTTTTATGTCAGCTTCATTGTGGGATTTTATTATACACCCAATGTGTTGGCCCCAGCACTCCGGGCTCCTGCCAGCCTTCCTGCTAACAGACCCAGAGGGAAAAAGCACCCTTTGTCTGAACCTTCCATTTGAGTTTATGAATTCGCTTTGCCTAGATTAAGCTAAGCTACATGTCCTTCTGTGAATCAATCTCTGTGGCCACGAGGATGGAACAATGGCCAAATAGCTAGGCTGGCTCAGGGGACTCACCAACGCTGGCTCGGGGAATTTGTGTTCTGTTTGGTCAAGGCTGGGACACACACTTGATTCTGTAGCTGGCTGCAGAGTCTCACCTGATGCAGGTAAACTGAACATGTGGTAGGGCTGGATCCTAAGGAAAATTTTTGTAAGAAACTAACAGTATGAGGGAATAGAGGCTGGGCTATGTAAGATAACAAATACTCTTATGTAATTTTCGGAGTTCTATTAGCTATATTCAACAATGAATAAAAAAAGAAAAGTAAAAAGAAACAGGTAGAGAATCCATGACTATATTTGAGTCAGTATATCTAAGGTATTATCATCTCATGTAATCAACAGAAAAATTACGAACCAGTTATTTTAGGTTCTGTTTTCCTACCAAGTCTTCCAAATCCAGCATGTATTTTCCACCTCAATGAAGATGCTAATTTTTTCTTTCTTCTTTTGAGACGGAGTCTCGCTCTCTCGCCCAGGCTGGAGTGCAGTGGCACGATCTCGGCTCACTGTGACCTCCACCTCCTGGATTCAAGTGATTCTCCTGCCTCAGCCTCCCCAGTAGCTGGGACTGCAGGCATGTGCCGCCATGCCCAGCTAATTTTTGGTATTTTTAGTAGAGACGGGGTTTCACCGTGTTAGCTAGGATGGTCTCAATCTCCTGAACTGGTAATCTGCCTGCCTCAGCCTCCCAAAGTGCTGGGGTTACAGGCATGAGCCACCACGCCTGGTCCAACTTAGAATCTGAATGTTGCTCCTGATTTTGCTGTAGTTATGAAATTTGTGAAGCTAAATCCTGATTCTACCACATATGAGGTGGGAATGCTGCACAAAGTCTGTGTGCAATGTTCCTTGTCTGTAAAACTGGAAAAGTAATACCTGCAGCCCACAGGGTTGGAAGGACTGAATTAGATAGGAATGTAGCCAGCACAGTGCTGGGTACAGAGTAAGTTAAAAAAAAAAAAAAAAAACGAGACTGTGTCTCAAAAAAAAAAAAAAAAAAAATTCTAAGTTGATGCTCCATATATGAATTAATGGTGATTTGGTTTGGTTTGGTTTGGCTTTAATGGTGGCAAATACCTAATCCGTTATTTGGGTGTTAACTGATTTTCATAGCAAACAATGTTTTAAACTCGAGTGAGAAAAGAAAGAAGAACTTTATTCAACTTTTCCCATCAGTTCCCACACCAAGACAGAGAGAAACCTCCTGCCCTGAACACAGAGTTTGCAAGAGTTCCTAGGCCACAAATTGTGCCTTTTATCTCTGCAGATGTTTTGATCCAAACAATGTAGTAAGATCTTTTTTATAACCATAGAGGCCAGACTCCAGATAGCATAAAACCCAAGGGAATTTCATTTTAAAAATAAAAAAAGACATCATGGACTGATATGCAAAGATGTAGCCACAGGAACGTCCATGACAATACTGTCTATCATGATAAATTAATCAAATAGATGGGAATGTCCCATGAGAAGAGATCATATAAATATGAATATATTTGCAACATGAAATATTATAATATCATTAAATAGATCATAACAGAATTATTAATATGATGAAAAGTGTTCATCATCTTTGGGTATATGGGGAAAAGGGATACCATAAAATTGTGTAGCGCATGTTTCTGTGCTAGTGAAACAACAAAAAATCACCTTCTCTAAGCAAAGAGCATCAGAATACACCTTCAAGGGAAAGCGGTGTCCTTTCTGGGTGGTGGCATATGATGAATAATTTGCATTTTCTCCTGTGTTCATCTATATTCTTCTTATTTTTCATAATAAAAATATGTAGATATTGGGACTTGGATAGGAGCATATTATATTTTGCATGCATTCAACAAATTGGCTAGAACATGAAATGTTCTGGTTTTTAAAGGATAGGTATATCAGGATAGAACCAACAACAGCCATGCAGAGTTTGTTATGCAGCAGGATTTTTGTTGTTGTTAACACCACCTTTCCAGCAGTCTCACAGCACTCCTGGAGGTCGGTAGGATCCAGCTGACTACTCCAGCAACTGCAGTAAACACAGTGCCCAGGTCCCAGGACACATCCAGGGGCTCACGGAAACGTGGAAACATTTAAATTTCCTTTAAAAATCAGAAGAAACAAATGAATAGAATTCAGCCTGGATTATATCTATTCTTATACCAATGCAGTCATCAAATATAACTTTTAATTTTTTTGATCAAGAAGGGGGATCACACAGGCAAAAGTGCCTAGGACCACAGAAGCCATAATGCAACCTTAGAGAGGACTGTTTTCATTTGATGGAGAAAGAAACCCAAACTTAGCTTACCAAGCTTTCTCAAGCTGGCTGGTGGTATTGAATTCGAATTCGAATTCCAGTCTGTGGACTCTACCATGTCACTTTCTTTCTGTTTCTTGGTGGTAACTTTTAAATGCATGATTTTTCAACGTCTCAGCAAAGCTTTATTATTATTTTATTTTCCTTCAGACAAACAGGGTGTTTGCAAAGTGTTGCCCTTTCCTTCCAAGACCGGCTCTTGCAACCAGATAATTTTGCATAAGCCCTGCCTTGACGACCATGTGGTTTGTGTAAACTGTAAATACCTAGCAGTGCTTGTTGATGTCTTGTCTGCACCTCTTAGCAGAGAAAGTAATAATCTTAATGGGTAAAAACGTATGAAATAAGAATTCTTTTCATTTATTATTGTGTTGTAGCACGCTAATGAATCTTAACCCTGTTAGCAGCCACATGGTGGAAACAAATTGGTTTTCTTTCCATTTTAGTACCAGGCTCAAGAGCCTGAAGACACGACTGTTTTCAAGCATCTATCTAAGAATTTAATTTTTGATTGAATATGAATCACAAAATAGAAAGATGGAGGCTAGGTGGGTAAAAAGTAGGTTGGGAAATTAAAACTCAATACAGTTAAGTTGCTGGTTCCCAGGAGCTCTTGCACTTTGATTACTGGGCAGGACATAATTCAGAAGTTGGTGTACCTTTGCTATAAAGGAGCACATAGCAAATATATTAGGTTTTCTGGGACATGCTATCTCTGTTGAAACTGCTTAATTCTGCTATTATAACTCCACTAAATGACTAAATAACACTGCTAAATAACTTTATATTATAAAGCAGCTATAGCCATTATGTGAACCAGTGAGTGTGACTGTATTCCAGTAAAACTTTATTTACAAAAACAAATGGCCCACAGGCTGTATTTCACCAGCTCCTGGGATAGATCTTGCTGCCATTCATGATTCAGATAATTCTGTGGTTGGAGCACACAAGCCGTTGGGTTTTGTTTGCTCAGACTCCTCACCATAGCCTCCCCGGCCCTTATAGGAGGGGCTGACATCACATCCCATCTTCCACACCTTGGACACGCTAGCCTCCTTGCTGCTTTCCAGACAAGCCAAGTTCATTCCCACCTCCTCTCCTTGGTCCTTGCTGAGCCCTCTCCCTAGAGCAGGTTCACCAGATTTAGCAAATAAAAAACAGGACACCCAGTTAAATTTGAATTTCAGATAAACAACTAATAACTCCTGTGGTATAGGTACATCCTATGCAATATATGGGATATGCTTATTCTAAAACATGTTGCTCATGTGCACGTTACACTTAACTGAACGCCCTGTATTTTACATGGCAACCCTATCTTAGAATCCCCTCCCTCTTGGGCTTTACCTGGCTGGCTGCTTCTTGCTTTTCAGTGCTGACATCACATCCTCAAAGTTTCCTTTCCTGCTTACCCTAGTTGGTTTCCCCTTTCAGGCACTCTGTCACTCTAGTTGTCTTATTTTCTTCTGATCTCAATTATCTTATTTGCTTACCTGAGTAGTATCTGTCTCTCCATGACAGCAGAGACCTAACCTCTTTTATTCCTCCATATATGCTGAGTGTTCATAAGATTAGTGCAAAAGTAATTGCATTATGTTTAATGGCAAAAACTGCAATTACTTTTGCACCAACGTAGTAGAACGGTAACTGGAACATAATAGGTCTTCAATAAATACTTGTTGAATCAATGAATGAATAACTTTTAAATCATACTCACCTGAAAGCCAAATATGCCCCCCAAAGGGATGGGGATATGACTAAAACTAGCAGCTATTGAGCACTAAGTATATACCAGGGACAGCCCAGCTGCTTACTCTCTGCTAAACCCCAGAAGTGCATGGAGCAAGCTGTATCCTCAATTTAAAGATGAGGAGAAAGAGGCTCACTGAATCTCTACCACTGGCTCAAGGTCTCAGAGGGAGAAAATGGTCAAGGTGGGAATCAGGTCTGTCATTTTAACCCAAGACTCTGGGGTCCCCAGGACTCTACAAAGAGTGTATGTCAATGAAATGTGTGCATGCTTTCTTTGAATTTCGTTTTATTGGAGCACTAATAAAAACAGAAGAAAACCTCTGGCCCATGCAGAAAGGAGAAGCTCCTTAACCTTGACGTCATTGACTAAATCACTTCTTCTTTCAAGCTACTTCTTCACAACCATGAAATATGCTGAGTAAGGTTCTTAGAATGAGTGATTAGGAAAACAAAATAAAGCAGAGAAACCCAAAATAACACGTCAGCTCAGGCTTCATTTTTCCAGAATTCTCTGTCCTCAGTGTAGAATAAACAGCGATTCTACTTTATCATGCTCTCATTAAGAATTCACTACTCAAGGCTGGGCGTGGTGGCTCGCACCTGTAATGCTAGCACTTTGGGAGGCCAAGGCGGGTGGATCACTTGAGTTCAGGAGTTCGAGACCAGCCTGACCAACATGGTGAAACCCCATCTCTACTAAAAATACAAAAATTAGCTGGGTGTGATGGCACATGCCTGTGATCCCAGCTACCCAGGAGGGTGAGGCAGGAGAATGGCTGGAACCCGGGAGGTGGGGGCTGCAGTGAGCTGAGATTGTGCCACTGCACTCTAGCCTGAGGGATAGAGCAAGACTCTGTCTCAAAAGAAAAAAAAAAAAAAAAAAATTCACTACTCAAGAGGCTGAGACAGGAGGATGCTTGAGCCCAGGAGCTGAAGGTTGCAGTGGCCAACAGTTGCACCATTGCACTCCAGCCTGGGTGACAGAGCAAGAACCTGTCTCAAAAAAAAAAAAAAAGAAAAATCACTTTTCTTCATTTGCTAACTGTCTTTCCCTTATCTCCGGCCTGGTTTGGAATGTCCATCATTTTCCCTTCCGAGGTTTCTGTCTTCCAATCTGTAAAAGCCAAAAGTAGAGGAAACAAATGCATATTACTAAGTGAAAAGAGCCAGTCTGAAAAGACTACATACTGTATGAATCCAACTACATGACATTGTGGAAAAGCCAAAACTATGGAGACAGGAAAAAAATCAGCGGTTGCCAGGCACTAGCAGTGAGGGAGGGATGAATGGGCAGAGCACAGACAGTTTTCAGGGCAGGGACATGGCTCTGTGTGATACTAGAATAGTGGATACATGTCATTATACATTTGTCAGTCCCATAGATTGCACAGCAGCCATCCCTTATCCACAAGGGAATACGTTCTGAGACCTGCAGTGGATGTCTGAAACTGCGGACAATAACAAATGCAATATATATTATGTTTTCTCTTGTACGTACATACTTATGATAAAGTTTAATTTGCAAATTAGGCAGAGTAAGAGATTAACAACAATGGCTAATAATAAAGTAGAACAGTTATCACTGTATATTATAATAACTCTCTCTGAAAATTTTTTTTTTGAGACGGAGTCTCACTCTGTCGCCAGGCTGGGGTGAAGTGGTGCGATCTCAGCTCATTGCAACCTCTGCCTCTCGGGTTCCAGCGATTTTCCTGCCTCAGCCTCCCAAGTAGCTGGGATTACAGGTGCCTGCCACCATGCCTGGCTAATTTTTGTGTTTTTAGTAGAGATGGCAGGGGTTTCTCCATGTTGGACAGGCTGGTCCTGAACTCCTGACCTCAGGTGATCTACCTGCCTTGGCCTCCGAAAGTGCTAGGATTACAGGCACGAGCCACTGCATCAAGCCTCAAAATATCTTAGTGTACTGCAGTCACTTATTTGTGGGCCACGGTTCACCGTGGGTGACTGAAACCTTGGAAAGAGGCCTTGGATAAGCGGGGACTGCTGAGCAACACCTGAAGTGAAGCCTGATGAAACTCTGGGCGGTAATAATGTGGCAATGCAGGTTCATTCATGGTAACCAATGCACCACTCTGGTGCAGGATGTTGTTAGTAGAGGAGGCCATAGGGGGAGGGGGCAGGAATGATTTGAAAAATCACTCTATTTTTTGTTCTATTTTGCTGTGAACCTAAACATTCTCTAAAATAAAAATACTCTTATAAAAAAGAAAAGCCAAGAAGCCACATCTTCTGATCTTGCTTTTTGGCATCGGAAGAGCGTGTCAACACGCGACCACTGTGTTCAGAAATGTGACTGTGTTCACACATTGTTTTGTCTGCCGTCGCTGCTGCCTGGAGTGGGCGCCCTGTCCCACATTGGCCTCGTGCCCACAAAATCACATATAACGTGACGCACACTTTGTTCACCATCCAAGAACACTGATGCGCATCTATAAACTGCACATCTGAGGGATCAATCTTATTGATTTTCTTTTTTCCAAGTGCCTCTGTCAGAATGAACACAAAGTATTAGTCTGTCTCCCAAATCCATAGGCGCGTTATTGGATTCCTGCAGTTTTGTAGGTGCTAGCCACAGTCACTGTTGCATTATGTTTACTCGAAGAAGATGCAGGAGAATTGTCAAATGGGTTAAAGAAAAAAAAAAAGCCACGTGTTACCCTCTGAAAAGTTGTCTGAATTCGCTGGTTGTACTCCAGGACTCTCCACGGAAAGTGGAAGTGGGAAACATTTTTTTTTTTTTCCTGGAGATTTAAAATGCCTTGGATCATGAATGACCAAAGAAAACAAAGTTTGCAAAGTAAGGTTGGTTAATGGATGAACAGATCGTGGTGATGCTGTGACACTGCCACCCTGGTGTCCCTAAAGCTTCCTGCACTCTTAATTAGGTATACAAAGATGATTCTTCCTCGTGCCAAGGTGAGCTCGGTCTAGGTTTTCTTCCGAATTGTGGCATCTGTGATGAAAATCTCCCTGGCTCCAGAAAATCACCTGAGTGGGGCTGTTCTCATGTTGTCTGTTTCTTCAAAGAGGAACAGGTCAGATCTTGTTTTTCCAGAACAGACATGGAAGATAAGAGGTGGAGCATCCTGGACACCAGAGAGTTGCCCGGCTCAGTGCGGCTAAGCCTGGAAGTCTGAAACAGGCTCATCAATAAGCTCCCTGCCTTGCCATCGGCATGGAAGCACTGAGGCGACTGAGGACAGAATCACTGATCTCCAAACCTAGCATGCTTCTCGCAGAAATTTCCACTTCCTCTTGTGTCCTGTTTTCTCAATCTCTGTGCATTTGTGCTGAGTCAAACATAAGGAAAAGGTGAAATATTGTGACACCAAAGGCTGAAGCCTTGTTCCAAGGAACTGTTGAGTTCCGTCATTTCCTTCCTTTCAGCCTCCTCAAATCCTCCCTCTATGGGAGGCTGCTGGGAGCCAAAACTGCTGTGTTTGGCCCATGCTGATATTAAACTTCTGAGCACCCCATGATTGCCCTTACCTGGCCAGCACACCTTCACCCTGGCAGAAATGTCTGTTCTCCTGAGGGGGGATATTAATTCGGAGTTTGGTCCACATTTAGACTGGTGCATTTCCTGTGCAAATACTGCTGACATTTATGAAAACTAATTTAATAAATGTCTGTGATATAGCACTTATTAATGTACCGCAAAATAGCTCCAGAGTAGCCCATTTTAATCAAATAAATTGTTGCTGCTGGTACCACAGGCTGTTCTTTTATTATGGGAAAGGCACCAGTCCCCAGCAGAGGAGCAGGAGCTGGAGTTTGTGTGGGGCCCTGTGTTGGGGCCCAAAGCTCCACCCAACGATGCGACGAGGAGCCTGAATCTCTCTGCATTTGATCCTGATATGAGATAATGAAAAATTGCTTATCATAGATCATCTCCATAAATCTTAGCGACAATAAGTCATAAAACCTTGTGTTCTTACATATGGTAGGCGCCCGGGGATCACGTTGCCATATGTGAACAGCAGCTTCTAGGAGAGGAAAAAAAATTCTGTTGCATAAGAAAAACTTCTAAAACTGCTTTCCATACCTAGAGTGAGCACGCCTCCTGCCCTTCCCCGTCTATCCTGTTTTATTTTATTTTATTTTTCCTTTCCTTTGCCCCCTCACCACAGGGCTGCCTCCCTTTGTTCCAAATTACCATCGGAAGAATTCCCAGCGCACTAATTAGGAAATTTTGCGGTTTGCTAAATTTTCTTTCTGTCTGTCACAACAGAATGAGTGAATAATCACTCCCAGCCCCAACGTAGGACACAGGTATTCAGGCTTTGTGTGGCTGAACAGGGGCTCTTGTTTTCTCTGTGGCTGCTCCCAGCTGACCGCGAGGCCCCGGCCCGAAAACTGTCCCCAGCTAATGAGAAATGCCTATTTATTTTGAAAACTCAACTCGTTTTCATATCTATCAGCTAAATTAAAGGAGACACGAGAAGATGGTCTCTCAAGCCCAGCCGCGCTGGAGCCTGTGTTTTCGAGACACAATGAGAGGGAATCATCCGGCTTCAGGCTGGCAATGAAAATAGGTCCCTGTTTTCTTCCTTAGGCCATTTGCACACTTGAGATGTAAAAAAAGGGTCAAGGATTTTCTTTTTCTTTTTTAGTTGAGCAATTTGATTATCTGTTGCCTCTTGCACAGGGCCAGACCCGCGCAGGAGGAAAACACTCACAGGCCAGTCGGGGGAAACTCTCCGGGGTGAAGCAGAGGACCCCTGCAATTTATCATTTCTAAGAATTCCCATTTCCAGGCGAAAATACGGATGCGTTATCGTGGAAAGTAACGTGTACCGCGTCGTGCGGAGCTCCCCAGCAGCGTCTTATCTGGCCTCAAGAGGGACACTCCTTTCCTGAGATATTTTATCCAAAAGTCGTAAACAAAACTAAGATCCTAATATTTGGTCAACAAGAGAAAACACTCTGACAGCGAAGCAGGAAGTTAGAAGGCCATGTGGGGAGGGGACGGAGGACCGTACTGCTCCAAGAAAGGGAAGCAGGCTAGGCAGGCGCGGTAGGGCTGGGGACCCCCGCCCCCAAACCTCTGCTCTCCCCAGCCCTCCCTCCTTCGGTTGTCTGTCCCCTTTCCCATGATCCTGTGCAGGAAGCTCACTTTGAGGATCACCAGTCCCCCAACCCATAATAACATGGCACTTCCAAATAGCATGACTTGAACCTTTGGGTCACCCTTGGAAACTGGCTAGGAGAGGGAGAATTATCCCCCTCCACCCTCAAAATAGAATGGGGATAGATACTGGCAGGAGCTCTTTTGATATTTGGCACCAAGTTGCAGACAGACTGACTTTGTGCTATTCTGATGCTAATTATTTTACCAAGTGATATTTGATTGTTTCTATAAAAGGTTTATGTCAGTGTAATTCACCACAGGCTTTTTAACGACCTCAAGATGCAAGCAAGAAATGCACCAAGAGTCCATTAAAGAATTACGTTCTATGAACGCCCTAGTCTGCTGGAAGGGGTCGGCTGCAGGCACCTCCTCAGCCTCAAATGAAAATGAGAATGGTGTGCCCCTGGCTGAATAACTTTTGCTAAAAGAAGGCATAAAAAATACCCTTTCCGTCTGTGAGTTCGGCTCATAGCATGTCTTGGGAATTCCGGCATTGTGGAAACAACGTGTTTGCCTGGATTCCGTGTTTGTAACTTGAATATAAAGCTGGTGTGCTGGTGTGCAAATAAGAATAATTATGATTGCTGTCACAGTCATCACTGTGATACTTCATGAGTAAAAAACAAAAGGCTGTCTATAATCCTCCTAAAACAACTACATAACACTTCATTGTTTCCCCTTTACCCACGAAGAAACAGTCAAAAAACAACACAGCGGCTTCCCCAACTTTCTACAGGGAGACAGTAGCAAGCTGCTTCAGGTCGTAGGATGCTGTCTGATCAGCAGGGCCTTCCAATCCCAATTCCATTTCTTGGCCTTGGACAGAACTCTTGCTAAGCTGACCATTCGGAGCACTGTGCTCCCAGGAACAATATCTGAGTCACTTCTTTCCTTTCTATTTCTTCATCTGTAAAACTGGAGTGGGGGAACGGCCACTCCCTCCGGGATATTTAAAACTTTCAGCTTTAAAAATATTCAATTCTATGAAAGTCACAATAAATGCCTGATCTTTTTTTTTTTTTTTTGCAGTTTAACCATAAACCACTTCCTTCTTTTTATTCTTGCAAATGTAGTGTATCACCGTGAAGAGAAACAGAAGCAGCTATATTTCGAAGAGTTTGTAAGAATAAAGCCTGTTTCACATACCCACCTCTGTGTTCCCGGCATGTTGACATGGAGCTTGTCACAGAGACGCTTCCCAATAACTCATGGCTAAATGAATGAATGGGATGACCTAATTCAGGTCCCTCAATCCCCAAGAACTCCATCAGACCGCGGTAGAATCAGAGGCAGTTCTGCTGCCGCAGCTCAGCCGTCTCCTGGTGGTGTCCTTGTCTAACTATTAGCAGTGAGCAATCGCCCCGCTTCCATCCTGTGCTGCGGGTAGCAGCTTAGGGGCACACACAGCAGCTGCAGCCCACCCCAAGCTGGGCACATCCCCTCTGTCAGTGCTGCTGGTACGAGACAGGTGTTGTGCTCAGGCGCAACCAGACACGTGGCGCTTTGCTAAAAGGAAGCAGAGAAGGCCTCACCCAAGAGGGATGCTTGGTAGGAAGTTCACGTTTTTATAGGGAGGGACATTCCAAGGACCATAATACAATACACCAAGGGATGCAAGATGCCCCTGGAGAGAAGAGAGAAGCTGACATTTGTCAAAGGGTTTGTGACTTGAGAGATGCCATTGCTTTATAGATAAGGAAGCTGAGGCTCCAGGATTTTTAATAACTAGCCCCAAAGGCACCCAATAGAAATGGTAGGGCCCAGGATCAAACCCAGGTCTAACTGACTCCAAAGCCCATGCCCTTTCTAATATGGCACAAGCAGAAAGGAGGGGTGGAGGCCTAGAGAGAGAGCAGAGCTGTCAGTGGCCCTGAGGCTACCATAGGACGCAAGCTGCTTTGTAGCTGCAGATGGAAAAGTGATCCAGGCTTTGAATGCTGACCACACTGAGCAAGGCAGCATATCTGCCAGCCTCCCTCGCAACCTGAGCCATTCCTATTTTAAGGGGACTTCTGCTCCAACACATGGCTCTATTCCTGGATAGTAGAGGGGTTTTTCAATGGCTAGCGTCCTGAACCACCCAACAATTTTCCTTCCCTCCTTCCTTCCTTGCCTCATTCCCTCCCTTCCTTGCTCCCTCCTTCCTTCTTCTTGCCTGCCTGCCTGCTCACCCTCCCTCCCTCCTTCTCTCCTTCCTTCCTTCCTTCCTTCCTTCCTTCATTCCCTCCCTCCCTCCCTCCCTCCATTCCCTCCCTCCCTCCATCCCTCCGTCCCTCTTTTCCTTCCTTCCTTGCTTGTTCTTTCCTTCTGTCTTTAAAATTTGTTGACTTGTATCCTGTGCCCAGCACTTTGCTAAGTGCTAATGAACTAACAAGAGTCCTGCCCGTGTAGACCTCCATGTTTGGGTGAGCTTGTCCGTGGTTGAGGACAATGTTGGAGCTGCTCTGAAAGATTCCTAGTTCTCGCTTCCTTCAGGGCACACAGTCCTTCGAGGTTAAGCCTGGGCATGGGAGTAGTTTTGTTCAATGAAATGCAAAGGGAAATAAACTTGTCAACTCTGGATGGAAGCATTCAAGACCTGGTGCAGAATTTCCTGTGGTCTCTCTTCCCCTGCCTCAGTGATTGGGGACAGCCTATGACATGGAAATCCCATAAGATTTGAACAGTTTAGAATGCTAAGAGAACACATGAACTAGTGTCATGGAGGAGTTCCCTGGTGCTACAGTGGATTTCATGTGCATGTGCATCTTTAAGTTTTTGATATTTGGAGGTTGTTTGTTATTACATAGTCTAATATAGTTTATCCTGATTAATAAAACTCCATTTTGATCTTGGCTCCCAATTGCATCTTTCCTTATGATTTCTCTCTTACCCAAACCATCTCTTTGAGACTTTGGTTTTCCTTCCAGCTTTCAAGCTCCTTGAGCACCATTCCATGTCTTATTTACCTCTGTATCCCACTGATATAGTTTGGATATTTGTCCCTTCTAAATCTCATTTTGAAATGTGACCCCCAGTGTTGGAGTGGGGCCTGGTGACAGGTGTTTGGGTCATGGAGGCAAATCCCTCATGAATGGCTTTGTGCCCTCCTCACAGTAATAGTGAGTTCTCACTCCATTAGTTCACATGAGATCTGATTGATTGTTAAAACAACCTGGCATCTTCCCTTCTCTCTTGTCCCTCTCTTGCCATGTGAAATGCTGGCTCCCCTTGCCTTCCACCATGAGTAAAAGCTTCCTGAGGCCTCACCAGAAGCTGAGCAGATACTGGCACCATGCTTCTTGTACAGCTTGAGAACTGTGAGCCAAATAAATCTCTTTTCTTTGTGAATTGCCCAGCCTCGGGTACTCCTTTGTAGCAACACAAAATGGACTAAGACACTGTCACACTTGGTTTAGTGTCTGGCAAAGAACAAGAGCTCAGCCAATGTTTGCTAAGTGGATAAGTAAGAGAATGTGTGAGGTGAACGCCCTCAACCACGAAGCTGTCAAAGGCAGTGCTAGACTAGGCAGTGACCTAAAACGTATAGGAAGGATGGATTTGTGAGCTCAGACAGCTGAGGGCATTTGGCCAGCTACTGATGGAGCCAGGATCTGAACTCAGGTGTGTTGGCCCCAAAGCTCATCCTCTTTCCATCTCATCACACTAACTGATTCCCCACTGGATTTGGGAATTTGGCCTACTTTTGCCAGTCTTTCTTCTCGAATGGATGATGTGCTATCATAATGTGCTTTACCCCACGAAACCACCCTTCCCCTGGCAGAGGAGGGGTTGCCTCTTGGGAAAGATTGCTGACCATGTTATTACTAAGAAGAAAAATAACTAATATTACTTGAGTGTTTCCTGGGTTTCAGGCATCTGATCCCACAATGGAGATTATCTGTGTGTGAAATACATACATTATTGACATATGTTATTTTATCTACTGCTAATAATAACTCTATGAAGTAGGTCTCATTTTTATCCCTGGTTAAAGAGAGAAAGATATAGCTCAGAGAGGTAAAGTAACTGGATCAAAACCGCACAGCTCACAAGTAGCAAAGCTCGAATTGGAGCGCAAATCTGAATTCATAATGGAAGCTCGTAACAACTATTTTATGTCACAACTTGTCCTGGGGAGTATGTATGAGTTTATGAGAAAGAAAAGGAGAGAGAGAGGCATCTTGGGGCTGGCAATAATATAGGAATATTGTTTTCTCTACTTACTGTTTATCCAAGTTTGTCACTTCTGTTTTTACAGGAAGCTGTAAGGACTTCCTGCTTTAACTCTCACAGATGCTGACCCTGATAATCCCCTATTTACATACCTACAGGGCAAGGCGAAACCCAAGCTGCTGACTCTTGTGAGATTTCAGGACAAGCACTGATGGATCACCTCCTCCCGTAATATCTCTAGTGCCGCCTCCCAGAACGCTCTGGGTGTGAGTGGGGGAGGGTTGTCTTTCCTCTGTCCTTTAGCACAGTTTTTAAGCTCTGTACTAGGCCCTTTCATACATGTTACTTCCACTGATCTCAACAACAACTGCTGGAGCCTATCTACAGGAACTGTGATCCCCATTTTATAGCTGAGAAAACCAAGGCTTAGCTTGAAGCAGTGCATCTCAGATGGGCGCAATTGCCACAACTTGAGAGGGAGGTGCTGTGGCCAAAAGGGTGAAGGCCAAGAATCCTATTCAATATTCTGCAATACACAGGACAGCCCCTACAATAGTTACCCAACCCAAATGTCAGCGCCCAGGTGGATAAATTTTGATTTAGATACTTCATGGAACATTCAAGCAATAGGGCTGGGATTTCAACCCATGTCTGTCAAGGCTGTGTACTACTCACAGTGGAGGAAAGACAGACATGGGGACCCTAAAGCCAACAGGGCCCTTCCCCGATACCTCCACGTGGTGGCTTACCTGCCACCTGCACATACCTGGTACCACCGTAATCATCCCCTCTAGGGTGTCAGCTGGCCCCTTCTCTGAACCCAACTGTACCTCACCTTCGTGAACTTGTTCTCTTGACATCAGCCTCCCTGAAAGCTCATCTTTGTCATATGATACTTGTATGTTTTATTTCTAAATTACCCCCAATCACAGGCCTGTGAATCTTAAGACCTGGCTCATTCATCTGAGACTATCCTCATATATTTCACTCATTTAGAAAACACTGACTCTCTGCCTGGCCTGTACTAGGTGCTCAGTCTGCCCAAGGGAAGCAAGGTGTCGCACAAAGTGAGTCATTATCGCGGTAGTGGTAACTACAGCGACACCACTGACACTTACGGAGCTTTCATACCATCCAGGCACCATCTCATCTAACTCTCTAGTGACCCTACTACATATGTTTTTAAAGGGTGCAGAGGAAACACAGAAATGAGTGCCAAGGCTGCCTGGGTGGTTGAGGAAGACAACCTGAAGATCAGAGTAGAGATTTGGAAGAGGAATAGCTCTGTGGGTAAAGGCATCACATGCAGGAAGAGCGAGCAGCAGGAGGAAAAGCCTGGAGGAGCCCAAATCATGGTGTGTCTAGAAAGTTGCACAGAGTAATTCAGTAAATAAAGATAGTAGTTGGAGTTGACCAGATGTCTGGCATCACACAGCTAAATCTTGTAATGACTTGTAATTGAGGTGATTCACCTCAATTTTTAGGCTGCCTCCATCACTCAGGGCAAAAGTCTCCAGACTTAGATGAAAAGAAGCCCAAACAGACCCCTGCAGAGCTCTCATCTTCTGCCCTGCAAACATTTCCAGGGCTTTCTCCAATGTTCATTGTCATGCAGGCTTCAGAGGCCTGTTAGAATGACACTGAGGTTGGTTACACAAAATAAAAGGTGCAGGGGATGGATATGGGGCAGACAACTCAAGTGTTTATAATACAAGAATTAGAATTATTTAGATGATATTCATGTCCAAGTCAATAGGGACGTGACATAGAAAACCCAATTAATTCACGAAAGACGTGCTTTACTGAGCACCTATCTTGAATGCTTGAAGGACAAAAAATAACGAGAAAGACGAGGTCCCAGCCACCAAGACTTTGAGGTCTTGTGAGAAACCTGCAAGGGGAACAAAATCAAGAACATTATGGAAAACCACCCGAATAGTGACTGCGGAGTGGAAACTACAATGGGACAAGGGAGGAGTTGGTGTATAAAGGCAAGATCAAAGGAAGTCTCTGCAGAAGGCAGTACTCAGGCTGGTCTTGGAGGAAGGGAAGATGGATGGAGCTAGTGAGGGCATTTAAGGTCCCTAAGACCAGTATCTAAGGAAAAGTCAAGAGATCCTTAATTCAGATCAGGTCCCACCTCGCTGGAACATCACGTAAGGTCCTTCATTGTCAGGTCTCCACTTCTATGCAAAGGGTTATCTCTGGCCTCTCTGCCTCCACTCAGGCCTGATTCACACCCAAACCACAGCCCCTACAAGTCATCTGCCATCTATGGTCACATGATGGTTTCAAGCTTTTGTCCAGGCTCTTTCCTTTCTCTGGAAAATGAACAACTCTTTAACCTTATATGAGCAGCTCAAATGCTGCCTCCTCCATGCAGCCTTCCTGTATTCACTCTACTGTTTTCTCTTTGCCCTCATCCCATGTCACAGGCCATGCACGTTACTGGTTACCATGGTTGACCTTATCAACAGAATGTGAGCAGCTCCTTGAGACCAGGGACCTGTCTAACTTTGTATTTCCTTCCACATATGTACCCAGCACAGGGCACGATTCATGCTGAAGTTGCGCTAATTATCTGTGGACCACATGGGTGAATTGAATAGGAAATGATCTTCTGCAATGAGCTGATTTACTCATAGAAATTTGGAGTGTGTTCGCAGTTGCTCAGTTCAATATGGTGGCCCCTAAGGGCATGTGGCTGTTTAACTTTGATAAAAGAAAAACTTCAGCCGAATTAAATTTAAAGGAGTTGAGCTGAGCAATGAAAGATTCGCAAATTGGGCAGCTCTGAGAATCACAACAGATTCACAGAGGTTCCAGCGCAGCCACGTGGTGAAAAAAGATTTATAGACAAAAAAAGGGAAGTGACGTACAGAATGGCTGGATCGGTTAGAGCTCGGCATTTGCCTTGTTTGAACACAGTTTGAACACTCAGCAGAGTATGAGTGGTTGAAGTATGGCCACTGGGATTGGCCAAGACTCCACTGTTGTTACAGGTGCATACTCCTAAATTAGGTTTTCAGTCTTGTCTACCTATTAAGCTAGGTTGCAATTTGTCCCCAAGGACTCAAATATAGAGGTATGGAGTCTTTCTCAGGCCTTATTTAGTTCACTTTAACAATTTTAAGTTATTGACAATAACTGTAATTTGGGGGTCGTACTAGCCGCACTTCAAGGGTTCAGTCACCACATTTGGCTAGTGGCTATAGGATTAGTGCAGATATCGAACGTTTTCATTTTAGCAGGAAGATCCACTGAACAGCACTGATCTAGCTTCTGTAGAGTAGAGATGGCCTTCTAAGTTTGTTCCCCTGTCTCTGTTCACACCCTCTTCCTCCTCCCCAAGTTTTGCTGCAGCCACCCCTCTGGGCAATTGAGTGCTGCTGTTTATACCGTGCCAGGAGCTACAGAGGGATTCAGTGAGCTGGGTTTGGCTGAGGGTTATTACTACTCTGTGTAAATCAAATCATTCCTGCAGGGTGGGCTTCGGGCCTGCAGAGAGAGCCCAGCAGTTGTTGTGTGACGACACAGGCTCCTGTCATGGGAAATGCTGGAGCCAAGCTATAGAGCAAGCTGAACTCAGCTCCAGTGGGCTACACAGGGTTCACAAACACCTGGCAGGCTCAGAAACACAGATGTCTCTCAGCCTTCAATTGAAAATGTTCTGAGTGCTCAGAATAAGGACGGAGCTATCTGGGAGTCTTCTTCTACAGATTTCCTGGAAAACAAGAAAACGGCGACTTCCTTTCCATACCAACATTTGGATCGCTGATTCAGTTAAAAGGCATTTGTTGAACCCCAAGATCACTAGATTTCAAATATTATTATTTTTTTCTGTTTGAAGTGGATCCCTAGAATACAAGCCCAATTTATACAGCGCCTAAAAAGAGTTTCTGTTCAGGTTGAGAGTGAGGAGGAGAAGCTGAACACCTTTTGTTTGATCATCCTTCCAATGCCGTCCTGCTACACAACTCCAGGTGCTGTTCACACTGTAGTCTAGGTGACTCCCCCACCCACCCACCCCTTATGGTAGGTGGGGACACACGCAATTTGAAAACTCTGGTCTATGTGCAATCCTTATTTAAAAAAAAAAATAGTAAAAAATACCTACTTCTACAGTTATAATAAAAATATTCTTTTTTCTATAACTCTTTTTAATGTGAGAAGTGCTTCTTATATGACCCCCCATCTGATTTCTCAACAAAGCTGGAATGAAGCTTTTGGGTGCAGTGATTCCCCTTATTCCTTTCTGTATCCTTAGTATCTAGTTTAGTTTCTGGAATACAGTAGGTGTTTAATATGTTATTTGAGGGAAGAAATAAAAGGGAGAGGAGGAGAGAGGAAGGAATGGAGGGGAGGAGGGGCAAACAGGGAGGAAGGAAGTGAAAAAAGAAGGATGGAAGAATGAGAAAAAGGAAGAAAGGAAGGAAGGCAGGAAGGAAGGCAGGAATGAAGGAAGGAAGAAAGTTTATTATAGATTATTAGTTCCAGTTTACAGAGAAGGGAACTGAGGTGCAGTGAACTTAAGCAACTTATTAAAAGTCCATGAGATAGTAAGTAGAAAAGCCACAATGTGGCTGAGTGCAGTGGCTCACACTTGTAATCCCAGCACTTTGGGAGGCTGAGACGGGCGGATCACCTGAGGTCAAGAGGTTGAGACCAGCCTGAATAACATGGCGAAACCCCGTCTCTACTAAAAATACAAAAAATTAGCCGGGCGTGGTGGCGGGCGCCTGTAGTCCCAGCTACTCGGAGAGCCTGAGGCAGGAGAATGGCGTGAACCTGGGAGGCGGAGCTTGCAGTGAGCCGAGATCACACTACTGCACTCCAGCCTGGGTGACAGAGCGAGACTCCGTCTCAAAAAAAAAAATTCAAAATTAGCTGGGCGTGGTGGCAGGCACCTGTAATCCCAGCTACTCGGGAAGCTGAGACAGAAGAATTGCTTGAACCCAGGAGGCCGAGTTTGCAGCAAGCAGAGATCCCATCACTGCACTCCAGCCTGGGTGACAGAGCGAGAGTCTGTCTCAAAAAAAAAGAAAAAGAAAAAAGCCACGATGTTAGCCCAGTTCTTCTGAAACTAAAGCACATGCTTTTAACCATTCCTCCACCACCCCTTTAGGTTTTTTTTTTGAAAGGTAAAAAGCCAAATACATGTAGTTCATTACTCATTCTCTTAGGGCGCCCTCCTCTTCATGTGTAAAACTGTCAGGAGGGTCGATCTCCCTCTGGGAAGGAATTTCCTCTCCTAGGATCCTTGATCCTCATTCCTGGCCCTGAAATAAGCAACCCCTTTCCTTGTCTGTCAGCTGCAAATTGTAAGCGTGTATAAAGGATGCAAATTAAAAGTGCATCAACCAGCGCAGGAATTGAGGCGTTCATGAAAGGAAGCCGTGAGCAACCTGGCTTCGTGGGGTGGCTCGACTGGATCTCTGTTTAAATTCAACTTGTGTCAGGATGGAGGGGTGCTCTTGTGCTTGTTACACTTTTATAATGAAGCCATATGTCTGGAAGTAGAGAAAAAAAATCTCTGACATAAAGAAAAAAATGAGTGATATGATGTGCTTCTGAGATTACCAGGGGGACTTCCTAACACAGGCTGAGCTGTTGTTAATGGGTCGTGCCATGGCCATGATGTTAGGAATAATTAAACCGTGAGTTCAGCTAAATCCCAATTGCAGGAACACGATTACAGGACTTCACCCCCACTGCAAAGCACTCATGCAGCGGGAGAGAGGGAAAGAGGGAGGGAGAGAGAGAAACTTTCAAAGGGCTTGTAACAGAACAAAGCACAGTTTTTACTATCACAAAATCTTTATGGATCACCATCCTTGAGGTGAAGTTATATCCTTTATGGTCACATTTTGGTAGTTTCCTTAAATTATTGACGGCATTTCGTAGGGCCTGCGTGCTTGGAACAGAGCTAGCAAAGACGCCCCTGTCCCCCGTCTGGAGGTGGGTTAATGATGGCACTCCTTGTGCAACGCGTCCAGGACACCGAGGTTAATAAAACCCGTAGCTCTTCTTCATGGGTACCAGGGGATGGTTAATGTTCAGGACTGTGCAGGACCTCAGCTTAATGTTCCATATGAAGGATAGCGCTGCCAGACGACACCCTCCCTGGTGCCAACCTCGCATATTAGCACATGCTGGAAGTGGGCTGAGCAAATAGGGAGAAGTTACGTGCTTCTTTCCCGGCTGGGTGTGATGCACTGGCAGCCTACTGTCCCGGCAGCTCCAGAAGTCTGCCTGTTCGGTTTGCTGAGAGCATCAGACAAGGAGTTAGGAGAGTGCCCAGCCCCTACTGGCTCTGGGATGTGGGGCAGGTCTCATCAGGTCCACTGTCTTCTTTCTTCCTCTGTCCCAGGAAGGGCAGGAAGCGGCTCTGCCCTTCTTGGGCACATGTACAGAAAGAGATCTGGAGCCTCATAAGGTAATGCATCCGTTTTATGGTTGAAATCACAGGCTTTGGGGTCATGGGAAACTAGAGTCAAATCTCAGATCTGACTCTTCTTAGAGACAGAATGTTGATGCCTCACTCCCCCCAAATCCATATGTTGAAATCCTAACCCCCAGTGTGATGGTATTTGGAGGTAGGACCTATGGGAGGTGATCAGATCATGAGGGTGGAGCCCTCGTGTTTGGGGTCTGTGGTTTTATAAAAGAGGCCCTGGAGAGGTCGCTCCTTCCACCCTGTGAGAACATGGCTAGAAGGCACCATCTATGAACCTGAACCAGGAAGGCAGCCCAAATTCGGTGTCACCAGACACCAAATCTGCCAGCTCCTTGATCTTATACTTCTCAGCCTCTAGAACTGTGAGAAATAAATTTCTGTTGGCATAAGCCACTCAGCCTATGATACCGTGGTATAGCAGCCCAAAGAGAATAAGACACCGTCTGAATCCTGTGCTCCTTGGGGAGTTGCCCGACCACTCTGTCCTGGTTTGGCTACTGCCTGAAACAGACCCTGAGACAGGATATGAAGGCAAGTAATTGACTTGGAAGGAGATCCTGGGAACCAGTTGCAGGAGTGTAGGGAAAGCAGCAGGGAAGAGCCAAAGGCCATGGGCAACTGGAAGTAATCCCACTGGGGACCTCTGGGAGGCAATGTACAGCATGAGCCTCAGAGGTGAGGGAGTTGGGGTATTTATACACTAACCCCAGTCAGCCATTGACTGAGGGCTACTCTGTGGCTTCTGGCCGTTACGTCCATGAGTAGAGTGGGCTTCTGTAGCCAAAGAAGCCATGGGCAGTGAGATACTGATGATGCTGGCAGCTGGAAGTGTGAATGGTGTGCAATGAAATGGGAAAGCCTGGGAGGAAATGAGGTGGATGAGGGATGGTATCTGCTACCTAAAGTCCAAAGTTCTTCCTCTCCAAAATGTGGCGAGCATCTCCTACCTCTCTTTGCACTGTCTTGAGGACTAAATAAGATAATGCAAGAGCCCAATGACTATTAGTTATGATCATTGATAATCTAAAGGATGGATCTTTTTACTACAGTTAAGGTCATAACTTAGATCTCTATGAACATTTGAAGTCTTTCTTCAGGACTTAAATGTTCTGCTGTTTGGAAAAATCAGCTTTACTGTGTGTTTTGCACTAAGGCGAATTGAAGGGGTAAACAGTGTGGGTCAAAACCATGCTTTCCTCCCTGGGACAAGAGAGCAAGGAGGAAGAAGTGACTTCTATGCCCCATGTTTGAATAGACAATGAAAGTTGTTCAGTGGCATTGTCACCTCAGATGGTAAATTACTTTCTCAACTAATAGGAGTCTGTAATGCAGCCTGCTGTTCTCTAAGTTTCTGGGAGTCCTTCCTTTCTTAGATCATTTGAAAATTTGTTTCTGTGACGCTCAGGTCAGTGAATTTCTTCACCCAGAGGGTGAAGTGATGTCCCCATGTAGGTGCCCAGAACCTCTTGCTCAGACTTCGTGAGAACATAGGGAGACGCCTCAAAGGGTAGTATCTCAGAATGGCCCCTCCATCATTTGGTCATTCCCCCCTCCCCTGGGTTCCTAGGATAAATCCCTCAGAGTGCTGACGGATTCCTCGATGACATGGATTTACTGCCGTACTGCTGCATCTGGGAGTATTCGAGACCTTTGAGTCCAAAGTGTCAGCCACGCTGAAGAAGGAATACTGGAGCAGCATGTGGGACTCACCATCTAATCTTCCAGTACCCGGTGACACAGTGGCACCTGTGTGGTTAGGTACTAACCAACAGCATCCGTAATCTGTAAACACCCCATAAGTATATGCTGAAGGAGAGAATGAGGGAGTGAGTGAATTCGTAAGTGTCTGGGCAGAAGACAGAGAGAAGTAGGGGAGCCATTTGTAATGGGGAAAAAATACGTTTGGGGACTTGCTGCTTCATTAGCTGCCACCCCTCAATGGCGCTAAAAACCAGGAAGCTGAGTTTACACGCCAATGTCAATGTGAGATTTCCCTTTTTGGGTTTCACAAATTCAGTTTGTGACTGCTGTCATCCACCGGGGAGACGTCCCCAGTCTCACTCACAGTTAAGAATAAATAGTATTCAGGCTGCTAAAAATAAATAAATAAATAAATAAAGGAGAGATTGAAGCACTTGTCATTTCAACATGCGTCATTCATTGACTCTGCGGCACCCCATGCTGTAAGCAGAGTGCAGGTGTCAGGACACCTGTCAAGAATCAATATCTCCTCGATGCACCCATTCTCTAGCTCTTCAAGGGGAAAATGCTTTAAAAACAAATCTAGGCCGGGCCTGGTGGCTCATGCAGTAATCCCAGCACTTCAGGAGGCTGAGGCAGGCAGATCACAAGGTCAAGAGATCGAGACCATCCTGGCCAATATGGTGAAACCCAGTCTCTACTAATAATACAAAAGTTAGCACGGCTTGGGGGTGGGCACCTGTAGTCCCAGCTACTCCAGAGGCTGAGGCAGGAGAATTGCTTGAACCCGGGAGGCGGAGGTTGCAGTGAGCTGAGATTGCACCACTGCACTCTAGCCTGGCAACAGAATGAGACTCCATCACAAAAAAAAAAAAAAATTCCAGACAGTAAAATGCATGTTAAGAGCTCCTGCAAATCGGACAACTTCACTGGTAGGTTCTGATTAAAAATGGAAACAGACAAGGTGGAAAGTGTTTCACAGGGTTTCTTCAAATTCCAAATGTTTTTAGAAGTATGCGGGGTTGCATGGTCCACACTGCATGGACGGAAGTGAATTTGTTTTTATTATTTTCCTCCTCCACTTTGCCCAAACTCAACTTTTCCAGGAGAGAAGCACCACGGAAGGAAGACATGCCTCTCGCCCTCCCCAGCCATCCATGCCACAAAGAAAGGCTGTCTGTGAAATCCGTCTGAGCCTCAAAGTGCTGTCCCTGTGACGTCTTTGGTGACGTTTGGTTGTTGAGTCACCCTCTCATTTACTGTTTTGTTCAGAAATATATATCATTCGTTTTTCCTATGTTAGGTCGCTATCCCTGCCCTCAAGATTTCACGGTCCATATAGGAGACCAAGTAAATAATCTCAACATGGTGTGAGCCTTGCTAGACTCCAGAGGTGAACAGGAACCCAACCCAGCCTCGTGGGTCAGGCAAGGCCCCTGTCAGAGCTTGAATGTGGGCTGAAGCCTAAACAGTGGCATTAAGGGGGGCAAAGATAAGGATGAGCACTGACCAGAGAGGGTGTTCCTGGCAGTGGGCATGCACAGAGGCAGGGAAGTGAGGGGCGAGCACTTGATCCACTGCCCTGGACACTGGAGCCATCCTGATGCTGAGACCTTTCTGCGTTTGAGGTTGTCTCAAGCACTCCGGGATGCCTTTCTTCTTCACCTCTTAGGTTGATATCCCAGGCGAGAGCTTGTGATTTCTACCCATACATTTGCTCAGCATACACTGAGCCCCTATCCCTCTCCAGGGCTTCTTTTAGCTACAGAAAATTGGCAGCTGAATGGAACAGAGTCTTTGCTTTTGAGGGGCATACATTTTAGCGGGAAACATGGGTACACTAGAAAGTCTGGTGCATTGAACGACATGCCAGAAGGTGCTGGCTATTATGCAGTGATGTCATGAGGCATTTACTGCAGTTATTCCCATTTCACAGATAAGAGAACTGGCATGCAGGTGAAGTCATCTGCCACATCAAAGAGCTGAAAGCTGTTCTGAGAGAGGCAGGATTTTACCCAGGTTGGCTCACCACCAGGGCCCAGCCCCTCTCCATGCCAGAACAGGGTCACCATGAGTGTGCAAGGACTCCCAAGGCTCCACAGCCTCCACATGTGCCCAGCTGAACCCCATTCATGATCTGTGGGCTCCGCTGAAGGATGTGGGTTGAGATATCTCCCTCCTCTACTCCTTGGAACTTCCCCCATGGACACCCAGGCATGGGCAGGTACAACAGTGAGCACATCCAAGGAGCAAGAGGAAAGAGTGTCCTCATCTAGCGTCATTGTCAATTAATCCCTGTCCCTCTTGGTCTGGGGCTAGTCACGGGGGCTCCAGAAACCTGCCCTGCCAAGCAGTTGGGCCCTTTGGCCTTTATCCAACTGCACCCCGGCACCTCCAACCTTTCCCCTGGAGCTGCACTGGCTAACCTTGGCCTTCCTCTGGCCTCAGCCTGCTCGCCAGCGCTGCTCCTGGAGGTGGGCCAGGCCCCACCCAGAACCCCACCTCTCCCCCGTCATACCCACAGGCCCAGGGTTTTCCAGGAATGCGCCCTGTGGCCACCTGGGCCTGGAAGTGTGAGAGGCCCCTGGAAGAATGCACGTAGCCTCTGAAAGGGCCAGGTGTGATCCTGAACTGTCTGAGAGCAGGGGCCTTCCTGCTCCCCATTTCCAAGCCAGCAGAATCTGTCTCCTGCTCTCTCTCTCTCCTTCTCACCAACACATTCGTTTAAACCCTGGGTAACAGCCGTTTTTACCCATTGTTTCTGTCCTTCAGACACTGTGTCAGGCAAAAGCTCATGACCTTATTTAATCCTCACTTGCTTCCTAAAGGTCTTAGGAAGAGAGGACTGCCACACTCCCCATTTGATGGGTAGGTCAACAGAGGCTCAGAAAAATTCAGCAATTCTGCTAGTTTAAGCTGCTAGCCTCAGACAGCTAGAGAATGACAGAGTCTGAATTGAGCCTCCCATTCTTCTGATCCCACAGGCCATGTTTCTAGCCACTTAGTAGCTGTGTGACTTTGGGCATTTAAGCTCTTTGGCCTCAGGGTCCTCATCTATAAAATGGAGATAACAATAACATCCCATTTTCAAGGGTTTTGTGAAGATTAAATGAGCTGACTGATGGCAGGGGCGTGCGGCAGGCCTGGAGCCAGGGCAGTCTCAGGAAGTGGCAGCCAACCACCATCAATGACCCTAGCCAAACCCCTTCCTACTTGGGGACACACATTTCATCTCACAGCTGTCATCTCAGCAGCTCTTGTCCTAGACTCTGTCTTCTCTTTCTTGTATGATAGCCACTAATTGCTTTGCTTCCCTTCTGGTCTCCATATTCTGCGTACCACACAGCCCAAAAATTTCATTGATTATTATTATTATCGTTATAATTATTTTGTATGGGTACACACTGGAATGTGAGAGTGGTACCCTGGCATCATTTCTTTTTCTAAAGTTCATGAGTACATTTCCACTAATTAATGTCCCAGACTGGCTTATTTTGTAGAAAGAGCAACAATTTAAAGGGAAGGGCTCTCCCTGCTCCAATAAAATATATGAAGTGTATTCTCAGTAGACCCTGGGTTTAAATGCCAGTTCTCCCACTTGAAGACTGTGTGACTCTGGGCATCTTACTTAACATCTCTGAGCTGCATTTCCTGTTTGGATTTGGCAGTGGATGACCGTTCATGGGGTCTGGGACAGAGTTCTATGAAAGAATGGCAAGGCAGTGTCTGGTATCCAGGAAGTGCTCAGAAAATCTAAATCAGAATCTATTTGGAACAGAGTTAACCACCACAGGTAGTTTGGAGAGTAAAAAAGGAAATCAAGAAATGCATTTAGTTTAAAGAAATCCACGCGGGAGAACAGGCAGTGGAGCAAGGGGGTCTCTGACCAGGAGTGAGGACCCAGCGCCACACCGTGTCCCAAATGAAGCAGGGCCTTGAGAGATGGTGAAGGGCAAGGTTCAAGGCCCCAAGGGAGTTGACCTCACCACTTCCTGGTGAAATTCTTGAGCACAAGGCCAAGACTCCTTATCAGTAGACAGAGTCTATGGCCCCAGGGCTGGACGCCTGTGTATGTGTGAGCCGTGCTGTGTTTATCGTGCCTCTCCCTGTGACAGGCAGATCAGCTGCTCAGACTTTGGACACGATTGGGCCTGGAGTGGCAGGTCCTCCTTCCCCGGAAGATACCCCAGCCCATTTCTCAACATTCATTCCCAATAATAAAAGGTTGAAAGTCAACTGCTGGAGTTTCACAAACATGATGGCCAAGGCCAAGACTTGGGCGCCAGGAGTCCTGGCTCCTGCCTCCGGGTATAGGGTCTCTATCAAATCACCTTGCAGGCAGAGATAATATCTGACCTGTTTACTTTGCAGGTTGGTCTGGAATAGTCAGATCCCAGTCGGGAGATACTTGGTCACAGATTATCTCTTTTGCCTCCAGGGAAACCCGTGAGGGAGGTGTTCTTCTACCCATTTTAGAGTGGAGGAGCGTGGGAAACAAATGACATGATGCATAGCAAAGAACTCCCCAGAAGTATAAACTCCAACTCGTGTTTGTAGTACTTAACCGGGCCAGGCACTGTACTATGAGCACAACAGGGTGTAGTTTGCTAAATCTTCCTAAGACCTTGTGGGGTTGGAATTCTCCTTATTCCATGGGATGAAGAAGAATCTGTGCAGAGGGATGTTCAGAAATGATCCAAAGCCACTCAGCTGGCACAAGTTGTAGTCAGAACTTGAAAATAAATAGTTGATCACAGATCCTTTCCCCACCACCCCAAGCCACAAAGGGATGTTCTGTAGCCCAGGGCCTCTCAACTGTGGCACTCCTGATGTTTTGGGACAATTCATTCTTTGTAGTGGGGTCTGCCCTGTGTATTGTAGGATGTTTAACCACATTGCTGGCGTCTACCCACTAGATGTCAATAGCAACTAGCCTGTCCTGCAGCAAACAAAAATGTCTCTAGATATTGTCAACTCTCCCCTGGAGGCAAAATAGACTGCTCTAGACCTGTGTAGGGGACTGCCATTACTATTCACAGTTATGGTTTTAGTTGAAATGGTGGTCTTGTTTATGATGTCTTTGCCAGGGTTAAGTTTACATTTGGGCAGGTATTAACCCACGTGAGCTTCAACTAGGGTGGCCAGGTAATTTATTGTCCAACTAGGATCCTTTAGAGATGAAAAGTTGAGACTGTGAATAATTAAGTAAGGATACAGGCATATGTTGGCACCATCATGGGCAAGCTGGGACAAATATTCACCCTGCTTTGGTAACCCCCTTCTACCTGATAGCCAGGTAAGACAGCAGGTGCATGATTCCGCCTTCCTATGTTATTGATGCCTTGATCTCAGTTATGTTTCTTAGCTCAAGGGCTCTGGAAACTGTATCATTGCCTCTTTCTACCCTCTTCTTTCCCTCAAGGACACCCCTCCGTGGCTGGGGCATATCAGTGACAAGCCCCTGATTTTTTAAAATTTGTTGAAAAATGAAAAACAACCGAAGGAATTGGTGTCAGTTTTCTTTGCTCTCTGGCTAGGCTGAAGCCATGGTGTTAGGCCTCAGTATTATCACCTAAATTATGGGAACCAAAGCTCTACTTTGCAGTCAGTTTGAAGAATACTTTTCCAGCCAACCCTACTGAACCATCTTTAACTAACAAAGGGTGAGCAGTTCTCCCTCCTTCCAAGACATGTGATGATGATGATGATGATGATGATGTAATAATAATTGAGCACTTAATATATAGTTGTCTTCTCATGAGCACTTTACAAAGAATTTTTCCACCTCCTCCTTATTGTAGCCCATAATGCTGTCTTTATTCCCATTTGATAGATCTGAAACCTGAGGTTCCAGGATGACAAATCACTTAGAAAGGTTCCTATAATTATTCAAGGCTAGAGTAGGAATTCAAGGGCAGGTCTGTCCATTCCAAAGCCCACGGAGCACTGCCTCTCAATGTCACAGTGATTTGACCAGGTCAGTGCTTGTCTGCCTACTGAGTGCCTATTGCAGGCATAATGCTAAGAACTGGGAACTTGAGAGCCCACAGTCCAGTAAGAGAGATGGACAACACTGCAGGCAATCAGAATGGAGCAAAGCATGTGTTCTTTCAGGGAGCCATGGGGCTAGGATGTATTCCTTGAACCAAGGCTGCACTGGGGCAGAGAATGCCTGGCCTAGCTCAACTGGGAAGAGCATCTGAACCTAGTCTTGGGGTTGAGTAGGAGTTGTGCAAAAATGAGGAAGAGAATGCCAGACAGAGGGGCCTAGCTGAGCAGGGCAGGCTGATGTGGGAGACGTGCCATTCATTATGGATGGGGGGGTCAAGTCCAAGGTAGGGACCTCAGAGAGCCTTGTGTCAATGTAGCATGCAGCACACACACACACCTACAGACAGACACAAACACACAGAATTCAGCCACAAGCCTGTCATGTTGATACCGTCAGACTTCTCTCTCTAGGATGCTCCAACTCTGCTACCTGGTCCCATGAGTCCTGGAAGGGAATATCTCCCTCCATCTTCTCATTCCTCTTCTGCAGCAGGCTGGATAATGCACCCATCCCTGCCCCACATCCTAAAAGATATCTGTGCTCTAATCCCTGTGGAGTATGCAGATATGAATGGGGACATGCTCTGTTAATGAATATGTCACAGGAAAATTAAGTTAATTTAATTTCCGTACTGCAAATTAATTAAATTGCAAATGGCATTAAGGTCACTAATCAGTTGACCTTGAGTTGGGGAGATTATCCTGGGTTATCTTGCTGGACCTAGTGTAATCACAAGGGTCCTTATAAGAAAATGGCAGGAGGGTCAAAGAGAAAGGAGATGTGGCAATAGAAGCAGAGGTTGGAGTGATGTGATTTGAAGATGGAGCAAGGAGCCACAAGCCAAGGAATGCAGGCAGCTTCCAGAAACTGAAAAAGGCAGGGAAACACATTCCCCACTAGAACTTCCAGAAAGAATGCGTACCTGAAACCACCTTAATGTTAGCCTAGCGAGACCCAAGTCAAACTTCTGATCTCCAGAACTGTGAGATAATAAATTTATGTTGTTGTTAGTGACTATGTTCATGGTAATTTTTCACAGCAGCAATAGAAAAATGATACTTCTTTCTCTCCAGAATCAGGCCTATTCGTCACCTTGGTTAGGTAGGTAGAATCAGCAACACCCTGGCTGGGGCATGGCCTGAGGTGCCTCAGGTTCTGCTAACTTCCTGGGGTCTTAAGGATGCCTTTCCTCACCAGGGAGGTGGGCTCTACCCTTAGAGCCAGCCTGGCCCCAAGGATAGCAATGCCTCTTATCGATGCCCACAGCTATGCTCTGCAGAGCGTTGATAACACAGGGTCCAGGAAGGGCAGGGAAGTAGCAAGCCCTGGATGTCAGGAATTCCAGGAGTTGGTCCGTCATGTATGCAACCAGCCGGTTATATCCAGCCAGTCATCATCACACACTTCTTTGCTTTTGTTAAAAAAATTTTAATGAAAACTACAATATTAGAGTCAGGCAGCTGGGTTTTTTATTATTCATACTGATTTCTAAAAAAGAACATTCTGGCTTTAATTAGAATGAAAAAAATATGAGCAGTAGAAATATTCAAATATCACACGACTTCATTATTTACACCATTGATTTTGACAGGCAGATAAACACAGAGTAAGACATGTGCTCTGCACTATTTAAAGAACAAAGCAGCATTAATCTGCATTTAACTCTCCACACATTGATGAGATCCCGTGCTTTCTTTTTTCGCCTCTTGGGCAAGAAAACCATGGTAAAGACTCAGTGCATGTGGCTCCATGGTTGTGGAAGACACAGATTGCAAAAGGATTCAAACCAAAGCAATGATTAATTCAAACAGTAGGTTGTATTTAATCTGTGCTTTGTGCCTGGACATTCAGTAAATGTCTTCCATCCATTGGTTGGCTCACTTAATCCTGGCAATTTACCTGGATGAGGTAGGCATTTTAGTCCCATTTTACAGATAAGTCAACTGATTTCAGAGAGGGTAATAAGTGAGTCATGCAGGTACGTAGCCACAGCATGGTAGATATTTGTGCAAGGCCAGCTGGCCTGGAGTGCCCAGGCTCCTGACCACTGCAGAGCTAGGGCCATGGCCTCCTAAAAGCTGATATTCTGGAGTGCTTACAATGTGTGTTAAACACTTTATGCCAGTGGTTCCTAAGCTCAGCTCAAATTTGCATCACCATAGGAGCTTTAAAAACCTGCTGCTGGGATTGCACCCCAGAACTAATAAATTAGAGTGTCTGGGTATGGGAGGCAGGCATCGGTGTGTTTGAAAGATGCTCCAGGGACTCCAGTGTGCAGCCAAGTTGGAGAACCACTGCTCTCCACACATTCTCCTGCCAAAACCCTCCAAACCCCTTATGAAGGAAGTACTATTATTGACCCATTTTAAAGATGAGGGACTTGAGCCTCAGGGAGGTCATGGGATACCCATCAAGTTGGGAATTGAATCAGAACATTCTAGAACCCTCATATTTAACCACAAAGTGCCTTCCTAGTGGGATATTGTTAGTGGGTCAAAGAGGCTTTTTCCAGAAGAGTGCATTGTGCCTTGGGGATGTATAAAAATTGAATCAAGCTTTTTCTCATCTTGTGGTTTCCACTTCTTTGAACAACCATGAAAGCAAAACTTCTTTTGCTGTGAGCATCCCCTTTTTTCTTCTAGAGTGTTAATCCTCTAATTGCATCCACTTAAACCTATGTGTTTTCTTTAAAAGCTGCAGTGACTCACAAGGCTTTGTCCATGTGGAACCAGGGTAGGTCCAGGATGGCTTCTGCATCCAAGCCTCCAGTAGTGTGGCCTCCTGGCACCCTCACCCCTCACTTGTGTCTCAGGAGGCCTGTCCTGCAGGGCAAACAGTCATTTCTGCAGCAGCCCAAGCTCTCAGAGCCGTGCTTAAGATCCTCTCTGCATAAGGGATTTGGGTCATTTCCTCTTTCAATCTGTTATACCTAAGTAGGAAAATGACCAGTATCTCCAAGAAGCGAAGACATTGAGGAAAAGCTTCCACTTGGAGAGCTGGAACGGAGGCAGTTATTCAGTCTCCAAATTCCACTGGGGACATTTGCCACCAGGGCTGATTTTCTTCTTGCTCTCTTCTGCCTTCCTGCGTCTTGCCTGTCTCACCGGTTCTCTCTCACTGCCCTGTCCTCTTTCATCATCCCCAGACCACCTCTCCCTACTGTTTGAGATCCCTCTCACTGCTGTAACACATGACCACAAACTTTGTCGGCAGCTTACAACACACACTTATTCTCTCACAGCTTGGGGAACCAGAAGTCCAAAATCAAGGTGTGTTGGCAGAGTTGGTTGCTTTCTGGAGACTCTGAAGAAACTCCAGGAAAGAGAGTCTGTTCCATGACTCTCTCCTGGCTTCTGCTGGTGGGTGGTAAGCCCTGGCATTTCTTGGCTTGTAGATGTGATGCTCCAACCTCTGCCTCCCATTACATGGCATTCCTGCCCCTGAGTGTCTCTCTGTGTCTTCCACGGTCTCCTTATCACGACTTCTGTGTTGAGATTCTCCATTATGATCTCACCTGAATCATTACGACTCCAAAGAGCCTATTTCCAAATAAGTTTATATTCTGAGGTTCTGGTGGACATGAATCTGGAGAAAACCCTATTCAACCTGGTACCCCTATCTTCCATCTTAGCAAACCTATGCTTCCTCACTGTGGGATCTAAAACACACTTCGGATTATGTCACCCCACCTGGAGATAACCCTTTCTGTTGCCCTCAGAATATGATCCAGCTCCTTGGTTTGCCTCCAGGCTCTGACAGGGACAGGCTCAGGCCTAAGCTGCCGCTTCAACCTCATTGCAAAACACATGTCCCAGTGCCCACCGCTTTGGCCTCCAACCCGGGCTGTGATCGCACCTCCAGGCCCTTGGCTCTTGCATTCTCTCCCGCTGGGGTAGATTCTTGATCTAGAACAATTCCTGGCACAATATATATTCACTGGAGTAATGAATAAATTTACTAAGCATTTAATAAGCATCTACTATGTATGAAGCTCTGTGCTATATGTTCTGTGCTATAGAGCTGACCTGGCATGCCCAGGCTCTTGACGACTGTGGAGTACAGCTGGGGCCATGGCCTCCTAACAGCAGATGTTCTGGTGCACTTATGATGTGTGTTAAATACTGTATACCAGTGGTTCCCAAACTCAGCTGCAAATGAGAATCGCCCTGGAGCTTTAAAAACCTGCTAACTGGGTTGCACCCCAGACCTAAAAATTTGGAGTTGGAGTGTCTGGGTACGGGAGGCAGGCATCTGTGTGTGTTTTAAAGGTGTTCCAGTGATTCCAGTGTGCAGCCAAGTTGGAGAATCACTGCTCTCTATGCGTTCTCGTGACCAAATCCTCCAAACCCCTTATGAAGGAAGTACTGTTATTGACCCATTTTAAAGATGAGGGACTGAACCTCAGAGAGGTCATGGGATACCCATCAAGTTGGGAAGACAGAGAAGAGTATGCGCCCCATCTAGTTGTGAAAACAATTTGTAAACAAGCAATCAAAATGCAGGCAGTAAAAGATTCATGAGCTGACTTCCTGGGAGGCCCAGGGGAGGGAGGAACCAATATGGTCTGTGGGACAAGAAGGAAGTCAGGGAGAGCCTCCCAGCAGAAATCACTTGTAAACAGGGTCTGAAAGGAAGATTTCAAGATTTCTAGATTCCTCACTCCTAGCTGCCAGGAATAGAGATCCAATCAAGCTACTGCAAGAAGGAAAGGAAGCTGTTTTCTGTCCCAGACTGAATTTAGACCTGAAGGTGTCTGCAGCAGCTCTGAGCCAGGCCTTCTCTGTTACTGTCTGTGATATCTCTTCTTCTCTCTGGACTTTTGGTTTATTTTGCTCTCCTTGCTGAGAATTCCATGGGCAACCACACAGAGAATGATGGTAAAGAACGTGAACTTTAGAAGAACATGCACATGGTGAAGGATTCGTCTCCTCTTCTGTGAAACAGGGTGCTTTGCAAAACCTGCTTCAGAGTGTTTGGGGAGGGTAAAATGAGGCAATATATATAATGTGCTTTGCACTGTACCTGACACATGTAAATACTCAAAAGCATACAACTTGGCTACTATTGTTAACTTCATTATCATCAACCACCTTCTTCTGTTTGCTTCTTGCTTTTGCATCCTCAGAGTTTCACTTGACCCAGCATTCTTCAGCTCCTCTGTAAATACATCTTTTGATTTTAGATCCTGCCAGTTGCTGACTCAGCCTTTTAATGTCCAAGTTCAGATTCCCAGAAAAGAGAGGAACTGGCTGGCCAAGCATCGATGTCCCAGGTCACAAGGTTGCCTCTGCATGGACCACCTTTCTGGAATGATACTTGATCTAGATCCCTGGGATGGAGAGAAGGAACCTTGCTTCACCCAGGGTCTGGAGCTGGTTAATTCCCCTAAAAAAGAGTGAGGAGGCCCAGCACTGAGGCCCAATCAGGCAGAAGGTCTGTCATGGAATGAAAGGACAGAGGGCAAAGCCCCGTGGTCTTCTGTATTATCCTCTTTAAAGACAGACTCACAAGGAAGGTCCTAATTCAATCAAATGAGGCAGAGGGCGCTCGATAGCCCAAACTCTGCAAACTTTGCCTAGGAATCCTGTCGCTCAGGAATGCTGGCCAGCCCTGGCTATTTGCCAACCATGGAAATTAGCACCAGCCACTGGTCCCACCCTTCAAGGGAATAGCCAACCCCCAAAGAAATCTCTTTGGAATCAAGTCTGTAGGTACAGCGCAGGAATTGTGGAAGCCTTTGTTTGTTCCCATCTGCAAACTCAGGCTGCCAAAACATATTGGGAGTATAATGAAAAATAATGGAATCAAAATAATGTAAAGGAAATAAGTGCTGAAGAGTATAATCAACATCCTCTCTGCATAGATTTCCTGCCAGGGAGACGGGAGCAAAGGGAATGTTTTACCCCTGGGGCCCAGACAGTGGTCCTGGAAAGGAGAAAAAAAAAAAATAATAACTTCCTGGAAGAGAGTCTTTTAATTGTTCTGTTAAGAGCGGAGGAGCTGCCAAGGCCTGGAATGAGTCCACCATTACTGGGGTGTCTCCATTTGCTCAGCTGTGGGGGGAAGCAGAGAAACCCCCAGCCACAGGCTGCACAGAAGTGGATTCCCACAGGCATCTCTTGAGTTTGGCACCTGAGAGGTGTTTAAGCAACTTGGGGTTCTCACATGCCAAAGGTAGGGAAGCTGTGGGGATAGCAAGATGGACTTGCGTTTGGTCCTACTGGGCTACCTACTAAGCATGGCGGTGTGGGCTGAGTTTCACATGTGCTCTAAGTCTCATGCTCTTCCTAACAAATCTGAATCCTCCTTCATTTGTAAAACCTCACCAGTAAACATCTTAGGCATTGTTTTGGCTAATGGCTCAAATAAGACAAGATATGAAAGCCGTGGCCTATTACGGCTGGTTCCACCCGTGTTCATCTCCTCTCTTGCTTACAGGCTTTTGTTTCTCTCTCTCTCTCTCCCTTCTCCCTCTGTCCCTCCTTCTCTCACCACTCCCTTCCCTTCTCCTCCTCCTCTCTCTTCTCTTTCTCCTCTCCTTCTTCTTCTCTTTTCCTCTTTCTCTTCCCTTCCCTTCTCTCTGTCTCTCCCTCCTTCCTCTCTCTCCTCTCCTCTCCTTCTCCCTGTCTCCTTCTTTCACTCTCTCTCTCCCCACTTCCTTCTCTCTTCCTCCTCCTTCTACTCTTTTCTCTTTCTTTTCTACTCTTCTTTACTTCTTTTCTACTCTTTTCTCCTCCTTCTTTCTCTTCTTTTCTCCTGTCTCTTCTTCTCTCTCCTTCTTCTCCTCCTTCTTCCCTCTTTCCTTCCTTCAGTCTCTCTCCCCCTCCCCCTTTCCCTGTCTCCTTCTCTTCTTTCCTCTCTCTCCTTTCTCTTTTCTTTCTCTCCATCTCCTCTCTCTTTTCTCTGTCCTCCTTCTCCTCATCCTTCCCTCTCTCTCTCCTTTCCTTACTCTCTTTCTCCCTCCTTCTCTTTCTCCTCTCCTTTCTCTACTCTCCCTTTCCTCCTCCTCCTTCTCCCTCCTCCTCCTCCTCCTCCTCCTCCTCCTCCTCCTTCTCCTCCTTCTTCTCTCTCTTTCCCCCACTTTCTCCCATGCCTCATTCCTGGGAATGAGGGACACATTTGCTTTGCCATGGGCCCCTCCTGCAGCAGATGATGCGCTTTGGCAATTAGGACAGAAAGCCTGACGTAGCCGCGTTTCCATTTCATTCTTCCACTCACCCTTTATCAAGCCCCTCCTGGAGGCAGATGCCCGCCTAGGTTTCAGCTTGGGGAGCCGACCCTGGGGGACCTGAAGTCATTCAAATCCAGGGTGCCCCCATTTCACTCCTTGCTCTACTTCTCTTCATGGTCTAACCACAGATATTTCTTCCAATCTCCTATTTGAGAAGTCTGCCCCTCATTTTCACACCATTCCTGCCAACTCTTTATTATAATCTTAACTGTCACGAAATAAAACCTTTCTACCTTAATAGAAATGGCAAGCAGGCACTCCTTGTGGAGTCTATTGCTTCCCTCGTGTCTATGGCTGTGTTTGGGCCTCATAACTCAGCTCTTTGCAAATAGCTAGAGAGAAAAGCCCCCCAAAAACCTAGTATAATAAAATAACCAACTAACTGAACATTTTCTAAATAACTTCCATTGCTTATTAATGCTGCAAGCATTCTTGAGAAGCATGTCATTATTAATCCCATTGTATAGATGAGGGAACCGAGGAGCAGAGGTTGAACAATTTGCCCAAGGTCTTAGAGCACTGGGTTTCGGGCTAGGATTTGAACCCGAGTTGTCTGACTCCAGAGGCTGGGTTCTGAGCAATGTGCTATGATGATGGAACAAGACACTTCCACTCATTAGCCCACAGATAATAGCAAGCGGTGGAGAGGCAGCAGTGGACCCTGGCAGTGTGACGGAAGCCGGAGCCATCATCGAGATAATGCACTTCTGTTCCGAAATAAATCCAGCACTTGAGGGCTGAGAGACAGTAGCCCAGAAATCCTTTGATAAGCATCTCAGGGCAAGCAGATGGCCTTTGAAAGACAGCAAGGTCCAGCGCCCAGGTGTGAGCAAACCTTTCCTAGCAGAAAATACCCCACGGCGGCATGCTCCAACCTGGACCAAGCACTGTGGCCCGGTTATCAGGTTATCATACAGAACAAGGACAATTAATTTCTCTACCCGTATCTTATCTCTCAGATCGCACAAGCCGTTTCTAAGTTTAGTTTCTGGTTCCCAGTTCCTGTGCCCTGGCAGCTCCATGGCAAGAGTTCAGAAATCTCTAATTCAGAGTGGTAAATGCACACTCCGGGGCTGAATGCACCTCCAAGCCGGGTTTTTCATAATTGGTTTTCAGAGCAGTCTGTTCCTTGATGTGTAATTGTTAGCAGTTGTAAAAAGATAACTCACATTTTTAAAAGCTTAAAGCTTGCTCTGTGCAGATAAAAACTGTGACAAATTATGTTCCGAAAAATCATAAAAGTAGAGAGAGACATGTTAATAACCAAAGGTGGCATTTCATTTAGAGGTCAGCCAGAGCTATTAAAGTGGTCAGGAATTTCAAGCTTTGGCAGGAGTGATTTGACCATATCACTTATCTCCTCCAGCCCATGCCTAAGCATCTCTCTCAGTGAAAAAAAACATAGTAATAATAATCCACAGACAGTAATATGGGAGGCTGGGGTAACTGGGGAGAAAAGCAATATTGCCAAAATAAACCCAGCTTTCAAGGAGAGTCATTCAGATTCGCCCAGTCCATTTGAGTGCTTCAGCTCCCACGATGTTACCCCCAGACTTGGGGATACACTTGCACATGCCATCACCAATGCACAAGTTCAGGTACACACACACAGATGCTCACACACGCCATGTGAAGATTTTTCTGGAAAAAGATGAGAAAAATCTAAGGAGTTTTTTTTATTTTTAATTTTTTTTAATTTTTTTTTTTTTTTGAGATGGAGTCTCTCTCTGTCGCCCGGGCTGGAGGTGCAGTGGCGCGATCTCGGCTCACTGCAACCTCCGCCTCCCAGGTTCACGCCATTCTCCTGCCTCAGCCTCCCTGGTAGCTGGGACTACGGGCACCTGCCACCACGCCTGGCTAATTTTTTGTATCTTTAGTAGAGCCGGGGTTTCACCATGTTAGCCAGCATGGTCTGGATCTCTTGACCTCGTGATCCGCCCGCCTCGGGCTCCCAAAGTGCTGGGATTACAGGCGTGAGCCGCCATGCCTGGCCTGATCTAAGGATTTGCTGGCAAACATGACAGAGAAGTGTGGGAAGGGCCATCCTGTTTTCCCAAACTTAAAAAAGAAAAACGTTTTATTTTTTTAGCCAAGATAGGAACAAACCTAAAAGAAAGGCGATCTTCGGCCAGGCTCGGTGGCTCACGCCTGTAATCCCAAAACTTTGGGAGGCTGAGGTAGGTGGATCACTTGAGGTCAAGAGTTCAAGACCAGCCTGGTGAACAAACATGGTGAAACCCCGTCTCTACTAAAAATACAAAAATTTGCTGGGTGTGGTAGTGGGCGCCTGAATTCCCAGCTACTTGGGAGGCTGAGGCAGAATCACTTGAACCCAGGAGGCAGAGGTTGTAGTGAGCCAAGATTGTGCCACTGCACTCCAGCCTGGGCAGCAGAGTGAGACTCTGTCTCATAAATAATAAACAAATAAATAAATAAATAAATAAAGGAAGAGCGATCTTCAGCCAGTGGGATAGACTCCAAGGCTTTCCCATCCCCACAGTGGTGGGGAAGGAGTTCAGTGGGATCTGACCATTGGGTGCTTTGAAAATGAAAGGTTGACAAGAGGTTAACTGAGTCTGTTCAAATGTTTGCCACTCACCCGCCAGCCCCCTATAACCAGACAAATGCTACTGTCTCAGATGGGATCAATTTTTTGCAGTGAATTATTGTTTCTGAAATAGTTTCATATTTCATGCCCTGGAAACACATCATAAGGGCCTCCTTATAGGACAGTAGTAAGACTAGGTAATAAAACCAGTTTCAATCATGGCCGTTGGAAAAGGCATAAACTGCAAGTCAAGCTAGCTGAGTTCTGGCTTTAGGATTACTTAGTTGGGTACTGTTGAGCAAGTCACTTCGTTTCTCTGGGCCTCAGTTTTCCTACCTGTGAAATGGACAGGAGAACATATATAAAAAATGCTAATGCAATAGTGCTAATGCAGACACTGTATTCCTCCATCCTTTTTCTTGGAGATAGTCTAAGTTTTCCTGTATATTTTTGTGTCCTGTAGAGATCAGCAAATGTCAGTCATTTTTGAAATGACTTATATTTTTAGGCCATTTTATTGGCTATTGTTTCTTGGGAAGAGATAAGGAAACACAAACAAAGGCTTACAGATAGAGAGAGAGCACTGTTTTTGATAAGCACACGGCCCATAGTTGTTTGTTTTTAATACAGTTAATACATACCCAAGAAAAAAGAAAAAGAAAATAGCAAAAAATGACCTCTGCATATTGAAGAAAATTATCCTATGGGCTATATATAGTGGCAGGGACATTTGCTCTCAGAATCCTCCACTTGAAGACAATGTTCTATGGTACAAAATCCATCTAAGAGCAGACATTTGGCTTTTTAAACATCTACACGATTTAGTTTTACTATATTGTAGAAATCTTAACAGCCCAGAAATATGAACTTTCTACAAAGGTTATAAAACTCATGCTATTTATCCACGGTCCACACTGGCACACATAACCCAGACAAATGGATGTAGCTAAGTTTTAAGGCATTATAAATAAACATAACTATGCATTTATTTATTTTATTTCTTCATGTATCTTGCATTACCACTTAAGCATTGAGAAAGGAGAAGTAAGTGAAACCAGGAGAGTGGATGCTATAAACTAGCCCTGAGTCCAAAATGAACTCTAAAGAAAACTCAGTGGAAGTTTTGAGACAGGAATCTCACCACAGGTACAAACTCACTGTGTTTTTGCCCATTCACAAGGAACTTATTCTGATCAATTATTTATTCACAACCTACTATGAACTCAGTTAACTATGTTTGGGAGTCATTGAATAAAACTTCTGCCCTCAATGAGTTTAATTAATAAGAAATTAGCTTAATTTGTTGATTGGAATCCTCACATGATGAAGTTAGTCTTTTCTAATTCTTTAATTTTATTTTAAATACATGGTGTTATTTAGGTTACTAGAGTTACTTGTAAGTAGCACTTATTGGAAATGAATCTCAGATATTCTTGATATAAACATTAGAACTATAGTTTGTTCCCTTTATACTGTTTGAACATGCTGCCCTCCTCCGAGGTCTAGGCAGGTACAGTTGATCAATATGTACCCATTATTACATCCTTGTAATAAAGATTTTGCATATACACACTCACAGCCTCAGAGTGGAGTGCACTGGTCACCATTGCCTTACCCAACAAACATTGACTATTCATGTAGAAGGATGAACCAGACTTAGAGTAATGCCAAGATGACACTAATAACTTCCCATTGGGACTCATGCATTGACCTGGTGGTTTTTGTTTTTCTCCTTTACTAGTGGTTGTTGGGATCTTGAGGATGGATTTCCATCTAGCTAGTAAGGATATAAATAGATATCAAAAACAGAGTCTCCCTAGGCCCTTTGTGCATTAAAATGACTTTTTAATCCCTTGGACATGCTTATGGAGAAGGTTAAAAGAGCAGAGATGGGTAAACAACAACCAAATGCAAATGCTTAGCAGCATCCAAGCCCCCTTCATGGAGGGCGCCATTATTCAGTAAGGCGTAGAAAAGAGGGAGCGTTCTGCTATTGCTGTGTGCTGCTGCTGGCTTCTGAAAGGCTTAGTGGAGAATTTGCTTACTTTAATGGAAGATAATAATAATAACAAAACCAAAAACAACAGGTATGATGGTGTGACTTTTTTGAGCAGACAGTTATTCTGGGAAAATCTATATTGGAAGCCTTGGGGTATAGTTAAATTGTTAAGCAGCTCAATGGCTGAACGTATAACCAACTCTAAAGCTAGGTGAGCTTTTACAGCACTTAATGTAAGACTTCAAGGAACTGCCTCAGTTTCCTCTTCAATACAATGTGGTTTATAATAGCAACCAAATTGGGCTCTTATTTATAATAACATTATTATCTCTCTAGAACCCTGTCTTCTTTTGGCTCTAAGGATGGCTTGTGGCTTGTCCATTGGGTGTCACCATCTAGCACCTTCTCAGAGGCATCCACGACCCCATCACTGAGTCTGTTCTGCTCACCATTTTGTTTCCTATCCCTACTCCTTTACATCATCATGCTTTACAATCTGCGATAACATACCTCAGATATTATAAATGATATAGGTGTACATAATTATATACGGGAGTCCCCATCCACCGGGCCAGGGGCTGGTATGGTTAATGGCCTGTCACGAAGCAGGCTGCACCCAGGAGGTCAGCTGTGGATGGGTGAGCAGAGCTTCATCCGTGTTTAAGCCACTCCCCATCGCTCATATGACCTCCTGAGCTCTGCCTCCTGTCAGATCAGCCACAACATTAGAGTCTGAAAGGAGCATGAACCCTATTGTGAACTGCACATCCCAGGGATCTGGGTTGCATGCTCCTTATGAGAATCTAATGCCTGATGATCTGTCACTATCTCCCATTGCCCCCAGATGGAACCCAGTAATTGCAGGAAGACAAGTTCAGGGCTCCCACTAAGTCTACATTATGGTGAGTTTTATAATTATTTTATTATATATTACAGTGTAATAATAATAGAAATAAAGGGAACAATAAATGTAATGCCCTTGAATCATCCCAAAACTATGCCCTCAACAACCCATGGAATAATTGTCTTCCATGAAACCAGTCCATGGTGCCAAAAAGTTGGACTGCTGATTATACACCTATTTATCTACTTGATTATTTTCTTTCTTCCTCCCTTAAGCTCTAAGCTCTGAGGACAGGCTCATGGTTTCCATCCCTCAGAGCCTAAGAAAGTACCAGGTGCCTAGTAGGTGATCAGGAAACAGCTATGAAGTTTTGTTTTGTTTTTTTGTTTGTTTTTTGATACAGAGTCTCTCTTTCGCCCAGGTGGGAGTGCAGTGGCACTATCTTGGCTCACTGCAACCTCCAACCTCTGGACACAGGTTCAAGCAATTTTCCTGCCTCAGCCTCTCTAGTAGCTGGGATTACAGGCGTGTACTACCACGCCCAACTAATTTTTGTATTTTTAGTAGAGACAGGATTTTGCCATGTTGGCCAGGCTGGTCTTGAACTCCTGACCTTAAGTGATCCACCTGCCTCGGCCTCCCAAAGTGCTGGGATTACAGGCATGAGCTACCACACCCAGCCAGGAAACAGCTATTAAGTAAATTAACAAACTTTTAAAAACCAAATTAAGAACACAATGTGTAAAGTATAATCTTATTATTCAAAGCCATAAATAGAGGCATGCTTGCGTACGTTAAAAGGGAAAGTTTCGACTTTTTCATTTCACTTTCACCCCTTTCCTCATTTTTGTTCTTACATAGAGAACAGGTAGAGTTTAAAATGAAAAAAAAAAGGCATAATTTTATGCATAAAAAATGAAATGAATTGTAAACCCTCACTCGGGCAGAGAAAAATTCATATTAGAAGTGGCAGTCTGTTAATCACCATTCTCAGTGTAATCCAATGAGCAACTCTGCTCCCTTTATAAGTTAAATTGATTCATACATATTGGCAAGTTAGCTATTTCCCTCAAAGTGAGTTGAATTTATTTGGGTTGTATATTAATATCTTATTATCCTTTTTATGAACAGGTGACATGATCATTATTTCATGTCAGTATGTTTATTAGTGTAAATGATTTTGAATAAAGATATTGAAAAAAGTCCACCTATGTGTAGCAATCTCCCTAGGCAGGTACATGCAAAATTCTCCAACCTATGGCTATATCTGTTCTCCGAAGACCTTTCCTCATCCCATGTCTAAGGTGTGTTCCCAGCAATCTACAGCCAGACCACATTGTTCAAATATGGCCTCAGTGTCTTCTTCAAATATTTCCTCTGTCCTGGTGCATAAGGTGCAACTTGCCTTAGAATTTTGTTTGCACAAGCTACTGTCATTGACAAACAACTGGTCAACCCCTGGAAGATAGTATTCATGTAACTCCTGAATCTTCACTTCCCCAAAGAGAGCATGCTCCCCTGCCCTATTTTTTTTTTTTTTTTTTTTTTGAGAGGGAGTCTCTCCCTGCTTGCCCAGGCTGGAGTGCAGTGGAGCGATCTCGGCTCACTGCAAGCTCCGCCTCCCGGGTTCACGCCATTCTCCTGCCTCAGCCTCCCGAGTAGCTGGGACTATAGGCGCCTGCCACTACACCCGGCTAATTTTTCGTATTTTTAGTAGAGATGGGATTTCACCGTGTTAGCCAGGATGGTCTCAATCTCATGACCTTGTGATCCTGCCCGCCTCGGCCTCCCAAAGTGCTGGGATTACAGGCGTGAGCGACCATGCCCGGCCGCTCCCTTTTTTTTTTTTTTTTTTTCTTTTTGAGACAGAGTTTTGTTCTTGTTGCCCTGGCTGGGATACAATAGCGTAGTCTTGGCTCACTGCAACCTCTGCCTCCCGGGTTCAGGTGATTCTCCTGCCTTGGCCTCCCAAGTAGTTGGGATTACAGGTGTCTACCACCACACCTAGGTAATTTGTTATATTTTTAGTAAAGATGGGGTTTCACCATGTTGGCCAGGCTGGTCTCGGGAAAAACTCTTGACATCAGGTGATCCACCTGACTGGGCCTCCCAAAGTGGTAAGATTACAAGTGTGAGCCACCATCCCCGGCCATCACCTTTTTTTAAAACAGTGCTTAAATAGAATACTTTCCTGAGTCCCTTCCTGTTCTAGGCATCCTCATCCCGAGTGTACAACTCAGGATGAGCCCCCTCACCCTTGATCTGAACCTAAATTGGCTGAAGATTTGGTAACGTCACACCTCGTTGCTGTCTTATGCTCTGGACCAACCCATGCCCTTTGGGCTTTTTCACAAGCGGCTTTTCAGGCAGGACTTTCTGTATCTTGTCCTTTTGGGGGGGAAAGTTTGCAATCTAAAACAGGGCTTGACAAATGTATCTAACAGATTTCATCTTGATGACTAGTTCATCCTTTTAAACTATAAGGCTCTTTTTGAATTCTGATAGCCTTCTCACTTTTCTCATACCAACTGTAGGTTTAATGAGCACGTCTGTAAGTGTTTTGAGGGCATTAAAAAATGATGCTTTCAAAGAGGGCCAGCGTAAACACAGCGTTCTGTGACAACTACAGCAACTTCTCTTGAAATAAAAAAGTAATACAAATAATTCACAAAACCTCCTTGAATAAGGTTAAGTAGCTACAAGTCTGCTGATAATTGAGGCCTGGCATCACATGGCTTCTTGAGATCGAAGCATACTTTTACTTGCATCCTTGCATTTTCTTGAGATAATGGATTTCCACTTTGCCTTTTCAAAACCAACTTGGTGAGAATCCATTCTTAAATTGTGCCAATATAAAGTTTACTATCATATAGATTCTGACACCCGTCCTTTATTTTTTTTTTTAAAACAAGATATTTAAAAATCTGGTTTTCTTCCTTTATTTCCTTCTTGATTTCTTGAGTTTCCCCCTGTGAATCTTTTCATGATGCCAGGATACTATTTATATGGATATATGAAGTTGAACCATCTGAAGAACCATCTAAAATGGTTAGATTGTTTCTTTATCTCTTACCCCCACCCTGCCCCCACCCCAGTCCAGGGTTTCAGTTGGAGTATAAGTACCCCTTCCAGTCTGAGCATTTCTTTCTGGTTTAAGACTGAAGTAAATGTCAATATCTCCAATGGTTCACATTTCTCCGGTGGTTTACATTTTGTCAAGTATACCACGAAAATGATTTATTGAGTCATTATCTATTCTTTTGCCCCTATTTATAGATGAAGCAACTGAAATAGCGTACATGCTATGCAGTAAAGACTTAGTAAAGATTGAATGAATGAATGAATGAATGAATGCTAGAGCAGAGACCTGGGCTTGACAGGACAAATTTCATCCCATTAGTACTACTTTGCAAAGTGTTTCCACTCTGTCACCTGCTTACATCCCATCACCTAATTCATGCACTAGAGCAGTTCCTTTCTTGCTCTCTGCCTTGCTCCAAACCTCAACATAAATGCAGCATTTTGTGAATAAATGCACATTTTTATATTCTTCAACCTCAGCTTTTTCTGAGATATGATGCTCTGATCAACAAAAGGTCAAATGCAGCTTACAGACATGTTACTAGTGTTTGGAGATGGAGAAAACAATGGAATGGATAATTCCAATTTTAAAAAACAATATTACCACTTTTTCGCCAATAGCTGCATTCAGGGTCTGATCATGTGTGCCATTCTCTGCTGTACATTATTTGTATAGGGTATGGCTAAATTTAATTTCAAATTTGAATTAGTTAAAATTAGCACAGTTTACAATTCAGTTCCTCGGTTGCAGTTGCCATATTTCAAGTGGTCAATAGGCATATATGTCCAGTGGTTACCACACTGGACAGCCCAGATAGGGAACTTTTCCATCCTTCCAGAAAGTTCTGTTGGACAGATCTGATATAAAACCTATGCATATGCATTCTCCATTAAATCGGTCAAAGGAGGAAAAGAAAGAGAATTTTAGTTTTGCATGGTGGTTGTTTTGAATTTCCCCAGTAGGATTAGACACTCATTTACCAGGTGAAATTCTTAGATGGGCTAGAAGAAAAGTGATTGAGTTGTGTCTAAAAAAATGAAAACCCTCTGACATGTTGATATTCTAGGCTGGCGACTTTGCTTGTGGCATTTTGGAACAAGATTCAGAATCAGGAAAGTGTCACCTAAGTTGAAAGCTCCCCTGTAAGAAATGTCTCACTTTGACCTAAAGTAAGTGGAAGAGACAGGGGAAAGGAAAGAGAAGCAGTGGAGGATGTCTAAGTGATAAATGGTACCCTGTCATATCACATTTGACGTCTTAACAGGAAAAGGGGGCTGTTGAGCCAGATGTGGGTTAAGCGAGGAAGTTCAAACCTTTCTCTCGTCTTCGTTTTGTTTTTCAAGGCGCAGGTTGAGTTCAAGAGCTCTGAGTTCAATCATAGCATATCCACTCTGTGGAGTAACAAGCCAATCAGGGCCAATGTGTTCTCCAAGGCAACCTCTGTCTTTGTCAAAGCAAAGTGATTGCAGGCTTCCAAGCTGTTGAGAAATAGTGGAACCGAGAAGGAATCTCTCCAAGAGAAGACTGCCGTTAGCAACCACGTGATTCACACTGTAACTACCAAAGTGGAACATAGGCCCCCAGACAGAGTGACAGCCATTAAAAACCTGCCTGACTCTCCGAGGGCCAGGAATGGGGAGAGCCTCATCTATCAGCATCTAGGGCTCTAATCTTCATAGGTTGCTTTCCCCAAATAAACACCAAAGAGAACCACAGCGCTCTTTCCTTTAGGCATCCTCATTAGCCAAGCAGTCGCTTCTCTCTAGAGTTCATTTTTTTCTTCCTTCTGTTTTCCCAGGGTAACTTCCACATCACAAACACACTTATCTGGGCTTCGTGTCAGCCTTAAAGAATCAGAGTATGGATCTGTTTTCCAGACTGACCGTCTGACTGTCTGACCTATGGTTGTTCACTCTCACAGAAATGCATAATGTGACCCTGGTTAAAACCACAATTAGTCTAAACCCTTTACAGGAAATATCGGTTTGGTAAGAAGAGAGATACTGTTAATAGGAAGTCACATGATTTGTAGGGAGAGCAGGCACATGCTATTGAATGTACACAATTTCTACTTATCATTGATCTCTAGCTGCAGCTGCTAGCTGTTGAATGCAAAGGTTAGCGTGCACATGTGCCCTTCATTGTGTTCAGGGAGGCCAGAGCAGAGGTGGTCCTGCCAGCCCTTCAGGGCAAAGGACTGCCAGGATGCAGCTCTGATCCCAGGTACGGGAGGCCTTAGGGGAGACTTCATTCCCAGATACTTCCTATCACATTCCAACTGAAATAATTGTCAGTCTGAAGGCTACCTACCTGGCCATCCCAGATTTGGCAGACAACTTCAGATGTGCCCCCAACGAGGTCACCCCACAGACAATTAAAGATTCAGAGTAATACCACAGCTGCAGGGTCAACGGCTGGTGGGTATGTGGCTTTGGACTGGAATTCATGTGTTCTGCCATTTATTATACTAGCTCTATGGCCTCAGTCTTCCCATCTGTATAACAGAGCTGACGCCATGAAGAGCAAATTCTGTAGCAGTGGTACTACTGATCATTGTCAGCGTTTATTGAGTATTTATTCAGTTCCAGGCACACTACTAAAGATGCATGCATCACAAACCATGATAATGGAAATAATATATCATAGCAGTTAATGCAAAGACAAGATATAGTCTAACTAGGCAGGTAGCTGTGAGAAAATTACTTAATTCTTCTGAGTTTTCACTTTTCCTCTGTAAAATAAAGATAATAACACCTCTCTCACACTGCATTGGAAGAATTGAATAAGCTAATGGTTAGCATGATTCCTGGACCTAAGAAGCATTCAGCACATGCTACTACTATTGTTAATTATTACTGTTATAATTATCATACCCCTAAATACTCATAACTGCCCTCGAGGTAGGTGGTATTATTTTGTCTTATACATGAAGAAACTGAGGATTCATAGTCAATAAGCAGCTATTCTAATGAATATACATCACTTAGAATCTCAAATGAAGGTCTACTGGAAAAACCCAAATTGCATTTAGCCAATAGGAAACTGGGATTTTTGAAATATGGCAGCCATGACTAAACACAATGGTTAGATAGTGAGAAAATAAAGTGTCTAGTTGGTCCAAAGAGATGTACGTTTAGGCAGTACTGTGCACACTGAGGGGTTCCATGCTAAACCCGTTGTTTGCCTGAGAAGGGAGTGTGCATGTTCCTTAGACCTGGGAGCAGACCTGTGTCTTATTTTTCTTTTGACTTTCCCCACAGTCTGGCGGATTTTGTGAACTGCTCCATTATGGACTGAAACTGTGTCTGAGGGGCATCTCTGAGCTCAGACAAGCTTGCTTCTTCTCATTAACTGAGTCCTCAGTGAGGCACCTTCTAGCTGATAGGACAAAAGCCTCCTCAAGCCCAGAGCTTTACAGCTTGGAGCAGCTGGCCTTGAGCTATAGCTGTGTCCATCATACACGCTGAAACCCAACAAGGCTGCCCTTCTTTGCATCACCCTCCCTCTCCTCAAAAAGTGAAGCAGAAAGATCAAGACTCAGCCACTGGAATGACTTAGTTTCACTTATTCAAAGTGACCACTCTTGATAAAGTTTAACTAAAGCCAGAGCAACTGTAACACAGTTTCATATAGGATTACCTGACTTGAGCTAGTCTGCTTATATTTAAAATAATACCTGCTAGTTTTGTGTGTGTGTGCGTGTGCACTTCCACCAGATCAAGAGCCATACTACTTGTGCTCCTATGTCCTCTGACCCTGCCCAGATACTAGAAATACTTTTACAAGATAGTTCCACATTGGCAACTCAAGCATACATACAACAACAAAACTCATCTGCAAACTAGACTGTCATACTCTGGGAGAGGGCTGGCACACCCAAGCCAACATGCCAGTGCTCCCGTTTCAGCATCATGGCAGGCATTACTAATAGATCAGGACACTCAGAGTTCTTTTCAAGACAGTTCTCTAGGCAGACACAACCAATCTATTAGAGTTGACAGGCAAGATGAGAGCTTTTTCTCTTTACCAAGTAAGAGAACGTTCTTATGCCAGGATCTGAGATTCAGAGATCTTACCCAAATTATCTTAAAATCATTGCCAATTGTTAAGCTTTGTCACAAGCTGACTCTTGATCTTTAAAAAGCTGATGCCTCCTGGCAAAGAGAAAAGTTTATTCGATAGGACAAAATCAGAATAATGGTCCTGAGAGAAGGTCCCACTTTAATTTTACTCTAATCCAAATTAAAACAGGTATTGATGTTTATAAATACCACCTAAAAATGTATACCAGTTGGCCCAGTAACTTAATTTCTGAGACTCTAAGCAGAAGAAATCATGTTAATTCAGGAAATTTCTTGTAAGAAAAAGCTGTTCATTTTGTCATTATTTAAAATGCCAATAACAGTAATCTAAATGCCCAACAGGAAGAAAAGAGATAAATTATTAGCATATAGCCACCTGTTTTACTATTATGCAGGTACTGAAATAATAGGATTATAAGATAGATACATTTCAAAAACATAAAAATACTTGGAAGATATAAATACATGTTTATAATGGTCATCTCTAAATGGTCAGATTATGGGTAAACGTTTATTACCTCATTCTACTCAGCATTATCTCTATTTTTAATAATGTGTGATTATTTTTCATTAAAATTGTTATTTCAGTGTAACATATAACATACAGAAAAATGCTCAAGTCATACATTAACAGTTTGATAAATTTTAGTAGTGTGAATGCACCTTACACACCCCAGATCAGGAAATGGAACAGCTTTGTTTTGCCAAGCTTGGCTTTAATTTTTATAATAATAGAATAAAAAATGAATGACTTTTTTTCTATGGGCTTCCTTTTTTCCCTTAATATTGTGCTTTTGAAATTCATCTATGCTGTTGCGTAGTAAGTCCACTGGCATTGTTGTATAGTATTCCATTTTGTGATTATAGCGTCGTATGCTTCATGGACTTTTCCATTTGGGGGCTATTTCATTTGCCGTACTGCTGCAAATGTTCTTGTATGTGGCCTTAGATTAACATGTGACTGCTCATGGGTAGGAAGAATCAATATTGTGAAAATGGCCTTACTGCCCAAGGTAATTTATAGATTCAATGCCATCCCCATCAAGCTACAAATGACTTTCTTCACAGAATTGGAAAAAACTACTTTAAAGTTCACAAGGTACCAAAAAAGAGCCCGCATAGCCAAGTCAATCCTAAGCCAAAAGAACAAAGCTGGAGGCATCATGCTACCTGACTTCAAATTATACTACAAGGCTACAGTAACCAAAACAGCATGGGACTGGTACCAAAACAGAGATATATACCAATGGAATAGAACAGAGCCCTCAGAAATAATGCCACATATCTACAACCATCTGATCTTTGACAAACCTGACAAAAACAAGAAATGGGGAAAGCATTCGCTATTTAATAAATGGTGCTGGGAAAACTGGCTAGCCATATGTAGAAAGCTGAAACTGGATCCCTTCCTTACACCTTATGCAAAAATTAATTCAAGATGGATTAAAGACTTACGTGTTAGACCTAAAACCATTAAAATCCTACAAGAAAACCTAGGCAATACCATTCAGGACATAGGCGTGGGCAAGGACTTCATGTCTAAAACACCAAAAGCAATGGCAACAAAAGCCAA